>NW_003852499.1:945973-959156 GCF_000181295.1 Otolemur garnettii
ATAATTTTTAGGTTACAGTGTTCTCATTTCTAAGGTAAAGTTCCATTTCTAGAAGAGCCCCTCACCCAGGGGGCATGCTATATACTCTCACAATGTGTACATTAGGTGAGATCCCACCTCAGGCCCTCCCTCCTGCCAAATGTCCAACACCCCCCACCCCCACCCCCGCTTCCCTCTACCCCTGGACTGGGCTATATTAGTGTTTTATTGTTCTTATGAGCACATAATTGTTGATATATTGATTTCATATTAGTATGGAGTATATTGGATATTTATTTTTACATTCTTAAAATACTTTAGTAAGAAGAATGTATTTCAATTCCATCCAGGTAAATGTAAGAGATGTAAAGTCTCCATCTTTTTTAATGGTTGAATAATATTCCATGGTATACTTTTTTTTTTTGAGACAGAGTCTCACTTTGTCACTCTTATTAGAGTGCCATGGTGTCATAGCTCACAACAACCTCATACTCCTGGGCTCAAGTGATCCTCATGCCTCAGTCTCCCAAGTAGCTGGGAACACAGACGCCCACCATGACACCCAGCTATTTTTTTTTTTTTTTTAGAGATGGAGGTCTCCCTCTGGCTTAGGCTGGTCTCAAACTTGTGAGCTCAGGCAATCCACCCTCCTGGGCCTCCCAGAGTGCTAGGATTACAGGCATGAGCCACTGTGCCTAGCCTATTCCAGATATTTTTTTAAACATACAAAACACTAAAATAAAAACTCTGGCATAGTCTTTTCCCACGTCTTTATCTCTCTCCTTCCCTAAAAGAAACTAATTTTCTTCTGCTTCATGCTTTTATTCTTTTATTACATATGCATGCCATCATAAGAAATATATAGCTTTGTTTTTATGTTTACATATGATTTATTTTATTTCATTATTTTTGAGACAGAGTTTCATTCTGTCACTCTGGAAGAGTACAGTGGCATTATCATAGCTCACTGCAACCTCAAACTCCTGGGCTTAAGCGATCCTCTTGCTTCAGCCTTCTGAGTAGCTGGGGCTACAGTTGCCCACCACAATGCCCGGCTATTTTTTAGAGATAAGGTCTTGTTCTTCCTCAGGCTGGTCTTGAACTTGTGAGCTCAAGTGATCCACCCACCTAAGCCTCCCAGAGTGCTGGGATTACAGGCATGAGCCACGGAGCCCGGCTCCATGATTTATTTCCATGTTTAAAATATATCTAAAATGAATCAAGATTTGAGATGGGGAATGCCTCTATCATTTACAACAGAAGTGCTTTTGTTAATTTTGGTTAAATCACATCTATTTAGTAAGTCACACATATGAGAAAATTGGATTTTTTTTTAGCACAGTTAATCTATTCTCCAGCCTAGAACCTCTGAATTGTGTAGCTACTACCCCCCAGTGGTGGACAGAGGTGAATTCTAGCCAAGACATTTTTAATTATTAATATCTTGATTGGAAAGAACAACTGATCACTGTCAAAGTGGGCTGAAATAATCACTTAACAAACAAATATGAAGAACTTTTACCATAATCTGGATACTGTGCTAGATGCTGCAAAAATACCAACATGTTTCTTGCCCTTGGAAAATAGATATGCCAATAAGCAGTTGAATGCAATGTGATAAGAACTAAAGGAAGTGTAAAAAACACTGAGGGAGCATGGAGGAGGCAGTTACTAGTTCTTTTTAGAGGAGTTGAGGAAAATTTTTCAAATAAATTAGATCTAAACACATCTTACTAAGGAATGAATGGGAAGGACATTTCAGACTGTGCAAGTCTGTTCAGTGTGAATACAAATGCTATACTTGGGCAAATTATTTATTTATTTTTGGCCAGAGCTGGGTTTGAACTTGCCGCCTCTGGCATATGGAGCCAGCGCTCTACCCTTTTGAGCCACAGGGGCCACCCCTACTTGGGTAAATTATTGCAACATGATCAGCTAAGCTGGGGATGACATTGTGGGCGAGAGTGAGGGAGATGATGTCCTTTTTTTCTGCTTCTATTGAGAAAATCATGTGCTTTTTCTTTATTGTTACTATGGTGTATTACATTTGTTGATTTTTTTTTTTTTGAGGCAAAGTCTCACTCTGTCTCTCAGGCTAAAGTGCTATGGTGTCATAGCTTCCAGCAATGTCAAACTCCTGGGTTTGACTGATCCTCTTGCCTCAGCCTCAACCTTCCCAGTAGCTGGGACTACAGGCTCCTGCCACAGTGCAGGGCTAGTTTTTCTATTTTTAGTAGAGATGGGGGTCTTGCTTTTGCTCAGGCTAGTCTCAAACTCCTCAGCATCCCAGAGTGCTAGGATTACAGGTATGAGCCACTGCTTATGGCCTAACTTTTGAATATTAAACTAACTTTAAATTATTTTGGTAAACTCCAGTTGGTCATGCATATTATATCCTTTTCACATATTGATGGATTTGATTTGTTGATATTTTATTAAGAATATTTGCTCATGAAGGATATTGGCATATAGTTTTATATGCTTGTAACATCTTTGTCTAGTTTTGTATCAAGGTACTGATCGTTTCATAAAAATTAGTTGGGAAGTGTTCTTTTCTCTTTTCTTAGAGAAGTTTGTATAGAGTTTATATTATTTCTTCCTAAAATGTTTGATCTCTAGTGAAGCCACATGAGCCTGGAGTTTTCTCCTGGGAAGGTTTTCAGTTATTAATTCAATTTCTTTAGTAGATTATTCAGATTTTCTATATTTTTTGTGAATTGTATCTATCAATGATCATTTCATTTAAGTTGTTGAATTTGCTGGTATAAAGTTGTTGTCCATCGTATAGAGATATGGACTTTTTTTTTTGAGATGGACTCTTACTTTGTCACCCTCGGTAGTGTGCCATGGTGTCATAAGTCACAGCAACCTCAAACTCTTGGGCTCAAGCAATTCCCTTGCCTAGCCTCCTGAGTAGCTACTTCACAAGCAAATATTCTTAATAAAATACCAACAAATCAAATCCTATTCAGGTGACACCACAACATCCAGCTATTTCTAGAGGTGGGGTCTCACTCTGACTCAGGTTAGTCTTGAACCTGTGTGATTGAGCTCAGACAATCCACCCACCTCTGCCTCCCAGAGTGCTCGGATTACAGGTATGAGCCACCCTGCCTGACCTGAGATATGGACTTTTACTTCTCATTTTATACCCTTCTATATCCTTTAATTACTTTTACAAAGTACATGTAGGGTCCCGAAATAGCGGAATTTGGGGAAATTGTCAAATTAATAAATGATTAGCCTTAAACTGAAAATTTGCAATATTGAACAAAAATTATTGGATGCCTACTATGTGAATGATGTTGTGCTGAGTGTTGGTACTTAAAGATGAAAAAGCAAAGCTCCTACTTTTTATGGAACTTGTGCTTTAGTGGGAGATATTTAAAGTGTGGTAACATATAAGGTATAACAAAAAGATACAACAGAATTAAATGGAAGCATTAGAGAAAAATCTTCTAAATTACTTGGCAAAGTCACAGAGGAGGAATTATTTGGGTTGATATGTGAAAGTATCAGTTTGCTGAATTGACACGCTAGGGAAAGGTGGTTTAATGCACACAAAGGTATAAAGAATATGTACAACATGAAGATTCAGGGAACCAGAAATAGCTGAGGATTACTGAAATTTCAGGTGAAAGGTTGGAAGTCATAGAGATAAAGGTGGACAAGGGTTTTCTTTCTATGATAAGACAGGACTAGGTAATAAGGAGAGTTATTTAGCTTGCAACAGTTTTGCATTTTATCTTACTAGTACTGGAAAATTATTATTATTTTGGAGACAGAGTCTGACTCTGTTGCCCAGGTTAGGGTGCTGTGGCATCAACCTTGCTTACAGCAACTTCAAACTCCTGGGTTCAAGCAATCTTCCTCCTCAGCCTCCCAAGTAGCTGAGACTACAGGTACCCTCTATGACCCTCACCATGACACTTGAGTTTTCTATTTTTTAGTAGAGACGGGGTCTCATTCTTGTTCAGGCTAGTCTTGAACTTCTGAGCTCAAGTGATTGAATATAAACCTCAGCCTCCCAGTACTGGAAAATTATTGAAGAATTTTGAGCAAAGGAAGTGACTGGATGCAGATTTTTGTGCATGATATATTAGATGAAGATAAGACTAGAGGTAGGGTAAATGGAAAGGAATTCAAGTCCAGGACAGAAGGGATAAAGGCTTGAAATAGGGTAGTAAGAATAGAAAGGCGGGAACAAAAACAAAATATACTTAGTAAATAAATTGATAGACTGATTCTACTAGATTTGCTTATTTGAAGGTCACTGATGACCTTAATGACCATAGTTTCCCCTGTTATGGAGTATTAGGAGCAGAAGTTAAGAGGGTAGTGAGTTAAGAATGAAAAAGATGAGTGAGTTGAAACAAGAATGGATTTTATTGTAATGAATCAAAATTGGTTGTGAAAAGTTGAAAAACTTTAAATCTGTATTAAATGAAGAGACAGACACACAAGAGAATTTTAAATTTATATAAAGAAATGGTTAAGTGGCTTGGCGCCTGTGGCTCAAACGGCTAAGGCGCCAGCCACATACACCTAAGGTCACGGGTACAAATCCCCATCCCGGGCCCGCCAAACAACAATGATGGCTGCAACCAAAAAATAGCCGGGCGTTGTGGCAGGCGCCTGTAGTCCCAGCTACTTGGGAGGCTGAGGCAGGAGACTCGCTTGAGCCCAGGGGTTGGAGGTCGCTGTGAGCGTGATGCCATGCCACTCTACCCAGGGGGATAGCTTGAGGCTCCGTCTCAAAAAAAAAAAAAAAAGAAGTGGTTAAGTAAGGCTGTTTGTGTGTGTGTTTAAAGATAGAAAGGACTTGAATATGCTTATAGGCTGAAGAAAATGAGTGACTGGAAAATGGGAGTTTTAAGATACAAGAATTCCAGCTTCTACTACTATGCAATATTTACATGCAACAGAATTCTACATGAACCCTATAAATCTATCAGAAAAAATTAGGCCAGGTACAATGACTTACACTTGTAATCCTAACACTTTGGGAGGCTGAGATGGGAGGATCACTTGAGACCAGGAGCCCAAAACCAGGCTGAACAGCATAGTGAAACTCCCATCTCTCAAAAAAAAAAAAAAAAGAAAAGAAAATAATTAGCCAGGTACGGTGGTATGTGCCTGTATTCCCTATTCCCGGTTACTCCTGAGGTTGAAGTAAGAGCAGCACTAGAGCCCACAATTTGAGGTTGCAATGAACATTAGCCTGGGCAACAAAGTGAGACTATGTCTGAAAGGGGAAAGGAAAAGTTATACTTAAGCTTAGACAAAAGTATAGGAAAGAGAATAGCTGATGGAGCTAGGCCTTGGAGGAGGTTGAGTAGAGCCCATACAAGATGATAGGAGAAAGAATAGGTAAAGAAGCAGATTAAGACCAAGAACTGCCAGGTGGCACTGAGACAGTTCACACAAAGTTTATTTTCTTAAGGATGTGGTAAGATGATTATCTGTCAAGAAGGAAGAAAAAAAGGCTTAAAGTTGAAGGCAATGTTTGGAACAACCCTTGAAGGAAATGAGAATTAAAAACTAGAAATGGCAAGTCTGCCTGATAAGGGCAAAGCTGAGTCTCAAAACCATAAACTTTTTTTTTTTTTTTGGCAATTTTTGGCCAGGGCTGGGTTTGAACCCACCACCTTTGGCATATGGGGCCAGCGCCCTACTCCTTTGAGCCACAGGCACCACCTTGAAAACCATCAACTTTTAAGGACACCAATCTTTATACTTGCAGAATAAAGGAGTTAGATAGTTGAAATATACTTTACTGGAGTCTTCTGGGGTGGTTGTGATGGAAAGATAGAGAAAAGTTTAAAGATGGGGGCAAAAGAACAGTTGAAACTAGGATAGGGTAGGAATAAAGAGAACGTTAACATGTTCAGAACATGATGAAAAACAAGATGTAATGGGACTATCGTGGTGAGAAAAGTTAGGATAAGAGTCTGTGATAAGCTACATATTAAAGTTCAAGATTTCAGAAATGGAGTTTTTTGGGTGAATAAAAAAGTACTGTGAGAGGCAAAGTGGAATAGAGGTAAAGAGGATTAGATTTAGGTCAGGGGAATGTATGACTAGGAAGAGATTTGTATGGACTTTGAAGAGATTTGGGAGGAGAGGACGAGCCTATGCCAATAAGAAGGTGAACCATGGCTCAGTGCCCGTAGCACAGTGGTTAGAGTGCTGGCCACATACACTGAGGCTGGCAGGTTTGAACCTGACCTGGGCCACTTAAACAACAACAACAACTGCAACAACAAAAACAAAAAAAAAGCTGGGTGTTGTGGCAGGTGCCTGTAGTTCCAGCTACTGGGGAGGCTGAGGCATGAAAATCACTTATGCCCAAGAGTTCGAGGTTGCTGTAAGCTGTGATGCCATGACACACTACCAAGGGTGACATAGAGAGACTTTGTCTCAAAAAAAAAAAAAAAAAAGGTGAACCAGGTGAACCAGATACCAGAATCCTCAGTAAATGACTGTCAGCGATATTACCAGAACAGAGAAACAAAAAGAGGTATAATGTGGTGTGGTCATATGACCTAAGCCTCAGATGAGATCACAGGGTTAGAAATACGGAACAAGTAATAGACCACTGTTCTGTCCTCCTCTTTTCTACAGGTATTCAATGAAGATATTAGGTACATATATTCTCATTATAAAATCTTAAATAACAGAGAAGTATATGGGGGTAGCAAAGAATATTTTCTTTTCCTCACTTAGCCCTGTATCCTTTGAGACTTTTTCAATACTTTACATGTGTACATATACAATATGTATATTTACATATAAACACTATATGTTTTTTGTGGTTGGCTTTAAAAAAAATTTTGTCTTTCTTTCAGTGGCCTTAATATCTGTATATGTGTGTACATATGTATACATATAAACTCTACTTCTAACTAGTACTGTTGCTGGACCAAGGAGTCTGTCCATCTGTTACCAAGCCAATAAATGTCGAAGAGTATGAGAGATCAACAGGTTCCACTTTTATTTACAGAAACACCAGCAATTCCGGAGAGCAGTGAAGACATCTCTTCAAAGAACTGTTCTGTTCTTATTTCTCTGTTGTTTTTATACCCTTACAGCAAAAGCATGTATCAGCAGTGTTATTAATCAGCATAGTATACGTTAAACAGATCCCCCTTTTATAGATTACAAGGTTAAAATATCTTTTGTTATCAAGGTGGCTACATCTTCTAAGTATTTCTACTTAGACTAAATTTGTGGCTAGTGAACACTTACTGAGTACACAGAGCACCCTGGGTTCTTGACTGGTACCATGGAGTCCAGTCTTCTAATTTTACCTATGACAGCAGGCCTTGGAAGTGAATGAACAATCTTTAGATGTCAGCAGACAGGCTTATCCAGCCGACCAGGGCCCTATGTATTTTTTGAGACAGAGTCTCACTATGTCTCCCTGAGTAGAGTGCTATAGCATCACAGCTCACAGCAACCTCAAACTCTTGTGCTTAAGCAATATTCTTGCCTCAGCTTTCCAACTAGCTCCAACTACAGATACCCACCACAATGCCCGGGTATTTTTTGTCACAGTTGTTTAGCTGGCCTGGGCTGAGTTTGAACCTGCCACCCTTAGTGTGTGTGACTGGTGCTGTAACCACTGTGCTTCAGGCACCGAGCCAGCAGTGTCCTATATTAATGGTTATTTAGGAGAACAGTGGCCACTGTCAGTAAAAGCATCCCATGGTAACAGATATGCCATTAACAATTTCCTATTGACAGACATTCGTGTTTCCATTTTTTCACTATTATAAACAATGCTGTAATAAACACTGTATATACTTTTTTGCCCATATAACACTTCTCTAAAATACTAGAATTGCTAAAGGTTATATTCAGTTAATATTTTGATCAACTTTGCTAAATTTCCCTTCAAAAATATTGTACCAATTTATATTCCTGCCAACAATGAAAACAGTCTATTCCCCCACACCCTTGATAAAGATAGAATAATTTTTTTTTTTTTTAAAGACAGAGTCTCATTTTGTCGCTCTTGGTAGAATGCCATGGCGTCATTGCTCACAGCAATATCAAACCCTTGGGCTCAAGGGATCTTCTTGCTGGAGTTTTTCATTTTCAGTTGAGAAACGGTCTCACTCCTGCTCAGGCTGATTTCCAACCCGTGAGCTGAAGCAATCTACCTACCCCGGTCTCACAGAGTGCTAGGATTACAGGCGTGAGCCACTGAGCCTGGCCAGAATAATTCCTTTTGAACTTTAAGGCATCACTTTCTTAGGTACAGTAGATAAATTAGAGGCAGCTTTTCAACTAGTTAATATTAATAAGTGATGAAGACTTGCTGTTGTAGTCAGACTTCAGTTCCTATCTCCGTTTTGCTATTTCCCAACGTTCTGAGTAGTTATAAAGTTATAGTACTGTGGTAAATTTACGTTCAGAGTGCAGAAAGAACATATTTATGGGACAGTGTGCAGTAAAACTGTATCATTATAATACAAATGGGAGCAATTAGCGGTCATTAGTTCCTTATACTCCCCAAATTTGTCAGGAATTAGTTGATCTAATTTAGTTTATTTAACAAGGTTATATTATCCTCAAAGATAGTCGGAATACAATCTAAAAGTGCGACAAAATATTTCAACAGGTGCCGTCCTGGAAATAGAGTATTAGGCAATAAAATCAGACTGGGTAATTTTAACGTTTAGACTCTTTAGTGTCAAATCCACTGAGTGTACGACCAGCTCATACATTTCCGGCAGGTATCCAGTCTGGGATTACAAGCAGGAGATACTCCTCTTCTGCCAGGAAACTACGGGTAAGAAGTGACTCTTGGAAAACAACCTGCCAGGTTTCCTCCTACAGCACTGCACGCATCGGCAAAAAATAAGATGGCGCTTTCTCTGAGTCATTCGCCGAGACTAGAGATTTCCATGGGTGAGTCACGCGTTGGGAGGAATCTTTCCCATTACCCAAGATGGTGAGCCGTACAGCCTCCTTTCCAGGTTTCAACATGGACCCCCAACTCTGCGTCACCAAACAGGTTAATCTCGGGAACTAAACTGCACTCACGCGGAAGTGGCGCAAGCGGAAGTTTCGCCTCGCGGGCCCCGCCCCTAGGTCGCGACCCCGGTTACGCCCCGCCCCCGGCGGCGCGGATAGCGCAGCCAAGATGGCGACCGAGTCGGAGTACGAGTCGGTGCAGTGTGTCAAGCCGGACGTCAGCGTCTATCGGATTCCGCCCCGGGCCTCCAACCGCGGCTACAGGTAGTAACCCCGAGCGCTGCAGCACACGCGTACCCTCTCGGAGATGACACTGTCCTCAGCATCCTGCCCGTCCCTGCCTCTGCTGCCTCGGGGTCGGCACCTCCCCGGCTGGATTGTCATCGCCCGGTCCTCCTGCTCCACCTTCTCTCCGGGCTGTCATCATCTGTGTTTCCGCCGGCTTTTTTCTTTTTTAATTACCGTCCTGCATCATGCCACCCCTCCTCCCCCGTGGCTCTCCGGGACACCCATCTGCGCCCCATCATCCACATCCAGTCATGCCTGCTTCGCCGCCAGTCACCTTCTGTTCGTTCCTCCGCGTCCTTCAGCTAGTTATCCTCAACCCCCCTCCGCACCCCCCACTCACTGTCTCTTTCTCTCTCTCTCACTTTCTCACACACACGCATACGCACTTCCAGTACTGGTGCACGCTTGTGGGTAATCATTATATCACTCTCTGGATGATCTCATTTATCTTTTGTGCTGTTGTCAGTTTCGCCACCAAATATCACCAACCAGTCGGTTTTCCCTTCAGTTCTTTTGCCAGTTAGGTGACGATCCTAAGTTTTCCAATGGTTGTCAGTTTTGTTTCTTTTCATTATATTTTCTTGGTGATTAGTATAGTTTTTCCTGTCTTCCTTCTATACCTCCTCTCTTAATCACTCCTAAAGCTTTTTCCTAAAGGTAAAACAGCATTTCTTCTGCAGGGTCTACCTAAATACCTTGTAACCAACGACTGAGGTTCTGAGGATATTGTAGGACATTATGTAGCTGAAAGAGAATTCACTAGGTTACATGTTAAGAAAGAGAGTAAACCCTGGCTACTTAACTGTATACTTTAGGGAAAGATCCCTAAATCTCTCCAAACCTCAGTTTTTTCATTTGTAAAATAGAAAAAAAAAGTTAATGAAAATAACACCTGCTCTACTGATAGGTACCTGGCAAAGGTTTTTTTGGAGGGTAAGATGAAATCATATAATGGATATGAAAGAATATAAGAAATATGTGGTACTATAAGGCAGTTATAAGATAGTATTCCACTCTGACTCACATCACCATCATGATTTTTCATCTTGGCATTTGTCATTACCTTGGCTGAAAAGTTATCTTCTCCTTCTGTCTTTTATTTTGCCCCCTTATTATGTTCATTCATCATAAATCAATATCTTTGTGTTTGCCCGTCTGTGCTCTGACTCTATGGGTTCTTTTGGCAAATAGGGAGTTTTACTTTCAAGGTTTCAGTTAGACACCATATTGACCATAAATAGGAATCAACATGCTTTTTGATGGTAGTTACAGATACTATGTAAGTATTACTTACCTTAGACATCACTTCTTTGCAAAGTCCTGCCTGTCCCTTCCATTCTGGCTTAGATGTTCTTTCATAGCACCCCATTCTTGTCTCTGTTATGGTATTCTTTATTCTGTATTATAGTGGATTGTTTAGTTTCCTCTTTCTGCACACTAGACTGTGAGCAACTCAAGGTCCTTTTTAATCTTGTATTCCCAGGGTTTAGCACAGTGTCTGAAACACAGTGGGCCCCCTGTACATTTTAACTGAAAGAAGAAATTAGTAGATTATATAGATGAACCTAATCACATGGGTGAACATTCATTTAGCTGTTAAATAAGGTCAAATAGCTGATGACTTCTAACTTTAGGAATTAAGACTTCCTGAAGGGTATGACACACATCAAAGTGGGATTCTATTCTTTTTCTTCTTCTTCCATCTCTCACCCCTGTGCATTCTCTACCTTCATTTGCTGGTTCCTCCACAGCCTTTATCCTTATGTCAGTTAACTGCACAGAGCCATCAGAGCAATATCTTAATTTTCTTTTTACCCTTTCTCACTATCCTGTGTCTTCCATGTAATAGGCATTTTTTAGCCTCCCAGAAGCATTTTATTATCAAATCACTCCTTCAGTAAAGTGAATGAAGTGAGCAGAACTGAGTTTGAATTGTGACTCTTCATTTGTTTACTGTGTGACCTTTGGCAAATCACTTAACTTTTTAACCTTAGTTTCCTCATTTATAAAACTGTATATAACAATACTTAGCTTATAAGATCCTCTCATTTAATTTTCACAAGAATGGCCATAATGCCTGGCACATAATAGATACTTGATAGATGTTACTTTTTAGTCTTTTTGTCTGCCTAATATTTCTTCTTCTTTTTTTTTTTTAGTTTTTGGCCGGGGCTGGATCTGAACCTGCCACCCCTGGTATGTGGGGCTGGTGCCCTACTCCTTGAGCCATCGGCGCCACCCCTTATATTTCTTATTATGTAGCAGAATCTATTGTACATTATGAGCATGATGTATTCTCTAGGCTGCTGTTAAAGAACAAACTGGGTTTTTTAGCAAGCAGGAGGAATCCTTCCTTTGAGTGACTGATAAGATCGAAGGGAATCATTGACTTTGATTCACCTAGTGTAAGCTGTCTCTTCCCAGAGGTTCACTGACCAGACTTCTAGACTATGAGAAGGAAAATTTAGGTTGATGAGAAACTAATAAATGGGTAGACAATGATTTTCCAACCTATAAAACTTTTTTTTTATTCATCACTATCCTCCTGTAGCTTCATCAATATTAAACTCTTGTTAGTGTGTTTTACTGTGCTGGAAAGAATACTGGACTTCGAAGTTAGGTATTAGTATGTGTATAATACTGTGTTGCCTTCTTTGTCATTTGGAGAGAGAGAGATTGGTGTTAGGCTTTTCATGCCCATTTCACATGGCTGTTGTAAGGATTTAATAAAATCTACATGTAGAATCTTCTGTAAAACATAATAATGATTTATCTGTAAAGTTTTATTATGAAGGCAAAGAAACATTTGTGAGGTCAGTTTAGAATACTGTCAGAGGACTAGCAAAATCAGAAGTTCTTTAATCTAGGTGTTGGAGTGGAAAATGAACTAAGACTCAAGGCTGAGTGCAATTGCCGATGTGAATATCTATCCATTTACTGAGAATTTGTTAACTATTGACCACTAGATACATGAGATAAGTAAGATAAGTAACTTATTTATCTAGAAAAACACATCTAATAGGCTTATTCCTAATATTTTTAAAAGCCCATTTACACTTATGTTTAACTCTTAGTGATGACTAGAATAAGTAATGCCTCATTAAAAAAATGTAATATGTGGGGACCTTTAGGACACTGTCATCTGGATCAGATTCAGGTACTTAAGCATCTCCGAGCACAGGGCATCACGAGGGAAGGGAATGAGAAGGATTTATCTCGCAAATCCTGTTCAAAACCTGGACTAATTTTACTTGTCACTTTCCTTCTTTCAGCCTTTTGCTTACCATCTTGTTAAACTCATTCTTGCTCAGACACACCCTATTACTTTTTTAGCCTGCAAGTATTAGTCTTTAGGTTCCTAAGGGATGAGTTATCAATAACTTTTACATTGCCATCCCTTTTCCACATGCCTGGGAGAACAAATTGCAAGTACAATATTTTGCAAAATTGATCATAAATAATATCATAGATTTCATTCAAGTTCATTTATAACACAGATTATAAATGTTAAGTGTTTTCTAATATTTTCATGAACATTCGTATCTCCAGCCCAGATGTCTTTCCTGAACTCCAGTCTCATGTATTTAACTGCTTTGTTTTACATCTTCTTTTGAAAACCTATTAGATATCTCAAATTCAGTGTATCTAAAACTGAACAAACCCCTGATCTTTCTTCCCAGACATGCTCTACCTTGTTCATCTTAATTATTGATAACTCCTTTGCTCAGGCTAAAGACCTTGGAATCATCCTTGATTTTTCTTTTTCTGTTCTACCCCGCATCTAATCCATTAGAAAATCTTGCTGTCAGTGGCACTTGCAGCTCAGTGGGTAGGGTGCCAGCCACATACACCAAGGCTGACGGGCTCAAGCCTGGCCTGGGCCTGCTAACCAACAATGACAACTGCAACCAAAAAAAATAGCCGGATGTTGTGG
>NW_003852499.1:961329-966330 GCF_000181295.1 Otolemur garnettii
TGGGTTGATGGGCACTTGCGCTTCTTTCATGACTTAGCAATTATGAATTGGGCTGCGATAAACATTCTGGTACAACTATCTTTGTTATAATGTGATTTTTGGTCTTCTGGATATATACCTAGTAAAGGAATTGTAGGATCGAATGGCAGGTCTATTTTTAGATTTCTTAAGTGTTCCTGAAACATCTTTCCAAATGTATTTTAATACATCTTTCTAAATGTATTAGTTTGCATTCCTACCATCAGTGAAGACGTGTTCTCTTTTCTTCACATCCACACCAACATCTCTGGTTTTGGGATTTTGTGATGTGGGCTAATCTTACTGGAGTTAGATAATATCTTAAAGTAGTTTTGATTTGCATTTCTCTGATGATTAAGGATGATAAGCATTTTTTCATATGTCTATAGGCCATGTGCCTGTCTTCTTCAGAGAAGTTTCTCTTCAAGTCCCTTGCTCACCTTCAGATGGGATCACTTGTTCTTTTCTTGCTAATACATTTGAGTGCTCTGTGGATTCTGGTTATTAAACCTTTGTTGGAGACATAATCTGCAAATATCTTCTCCCATTCTGAGGCTGTCTGATTACTTACTGTGTTCTTGGCTGTGTAGAAGCTTTTTAGTTTGATCAGGTCCCAGTAATATATTTTTGATGCTGCTTCAATTACCCAGGGGATCTTCCTCATAAAATATTTGCCCAGGCTGATTTCTTCAAGAGTTTCCCCTGCACTTTCTTCTAGTATTCTTATAGTTTCATGTCTTAAGTTTAAATCTTTAGTCCAGTGAGAGTCTATCTTAGTTGATGGTGAAAGGTGTGGGTCCAGTTTCAGTCTTCTACAGGTCGCCAGCCAGTTCCCCCAGCGCCATTTGTTAAATAGGGAATCTTTTCCCCACTGAATGTTTTTAATTGGCTTGTCAAAGATCAAATAACGGTAAGTAGCTGGATTCATCTCTTGGTTCTCTATTCTGTTCCATACATCTACCTCTGTTTTTGTGCCAGTACCATGCTGTTTTGATCACTGTCGATTTATAGTATAGTTTGAGGTCTGGTAGCATAATTCGTCTTGCTTTGTTTTTATTTCTGAGTAATGTCTTGGCTATTTGAGGTTTTTTCTGATTCCATATAAAACGAAGTATTATTTTTTCAAGATCTTTAAAGTGTGACAGTGGAGCTTTAATAGGGATTGTATTAAAATTGTATATTGTTTTGGGTAATATGGACCTTTTGACAATGTTGATTCTGTCCTCTCAATCCTTATCTGCCTCTAAATTTTCATATTATCTTAGAACTTACCACCTTCTAAGATACTTAATATGTTATATATTACTTCTTTTGTTTTATTATCTATCTTCTATTAAAATTTAAGCCTCACAAGGGCAGAAATCTTTGTTTTGTTTGCTTTTGTATCTTAAGCACCTACAACAATGCCTGTGACTTCATAAGCACTCTAAATATTGGTTGAATTCTGTGAAAGACAATATGTTTAGTGATGTTACCTAGGATATTTATTTAGTAAACTTTGCTATTATCTGATTAGTAAAACATTGTTATATAGAATATCATCTATACTAGGAAAGTAATATTGTTATTGCTTTTGTCTTTTACATGTTTTTAATGATGCTTATTGACTCCAAAAACAACTAGTAGTAACACTGTCTCTTATTTGCTTTGGACTATATGTAACATGAGGCATCTGTACAGAGGAGACCTTGAGTTATTCTTATTGATTATTTAATAGGTAGAAAGAATAGACAGTCCAGGGTAAGGAAACAGAAATATGGGACAGTGTTCTGAGTAGTTTTTAGTACGTTAAAGACATGGACATGAGGCTTCCTGTTTTCCTGTCCTAGGGCATCTGATTGGAAATTAGACCAGCCTGATTGGACTGGTCGTCTCCGAATCACTTCAAAAGGAAAGATTGCCTATATCAAACTCGAGGATAAAGTTTCAGGTAATCCATGCAGGTGACCCTCTGACATTAAGGATATTGGTTTAGTGTGCTTTTATAATACTTGAGGGTGGGGGCTGGAATGGAAATACTTGATAATTGAAGTTCTAGATTTTTGCTTCCTTTGCTCAAAGAAGTCTTTTTCTTATCTATCAGGAGAGCTCTTTGCTCAGGCACCAGTAGAACAATATCCTGGTATTGCTGTGGAGACAGTGACAGATTCCAGCCGCTACTTTGTAATCCGGATCCAGGATGGGACTGGTAAGGGATCTGGATTTTGAATGACATGTAGTCAGGAAAATAGTCAGTGCACTTCAATGAAAGTGTGTCCTGATTGCATTTATTTTACTTCAGTTTACTAAATTTTTCTTCCTCTTTTTCCAAAGTTACTATAGTTGCTAAAGGAAAAGGAGTAACATGTTATTTATAATACTGTTAATATGAATACAAATTCAAGATGTGATGATTCGTAGGTAGACTTAAACAAATCAAAATGCATATTGTTAAGGGAAAAAGACCAAACTCTGTAAAAAAATTTAAAGAGGTTTATTCTGAGTCAACTATGTGTGACCGTGGTTCAGAGAG
This sequence comes from Otolemur garnettii, assembly GCF_000181295.1. Taxonomy (NCBI): domain Eukaryota; kingdom Metazoa; phylum Chordata; class Mammalia; order Primates; family Galagidae; genus Otolemur; species Otolemur garnettii. The sequence goes on from NW_003852499.1 coordinate 963,860, forward strand.
CCATGCCCAAGAAGCCTTGAGCAAGTGTTCTCTCTGTGGTTGGGTTGTTTTTATGCATTTTAGGGAGATAGGAATTACATGTAAAATCATAAATCAACATATGAAAGGTATATTGTTTTGGCCTGAAAAGGCAGGATCTGGGGAGGAGGTGCCCATAGGTTATAGGTGGACTTAAAGATATTTTCATTTGTAGTTGGTTAAAGCCTTTATCTAAAGGCTTGGAATGTTTTAAGTTAAAATAATGAAATCTGTTAATCAGAGACAAGCCATAGGACATAACCAGAGTCAAGTGATCTATTAAGTAAATTGATGACCCACAGCTGTGGTTTACCTTTGCTATAGGCGACGGGCCTAAAACTTTTTTATTTATGAAAAGAAGCTATGGCAGGATTTGTCCCATTGGTATGTATGCTGACTGTTGGCCCTTGAGAAAATTTTCACTTTCTTTAGTTAGGTTAAACTGTTACATTTTCCTTGAGGGACAGTTTGCTGTAGTAGACACTTTCTATTCTGAGTCCTCCTACCTTTTTCTCAGGACGCAGTGCTTTCATCGGCATTGGCTTTGCAGATCGGGGAGATGCCTTCGACTTTAATGTCTCTTTGCAAGATCACTTCAAGTGAGTGAAGCTTGTCCTTAGTTACCAGGCTAAATGCTTATGGGAATGCTGCTTTTCAGTTGAATGGGCATTATCTCTTTTACCACCTGGTTTATTTATTTGATAAACTAGTTTATTATGCATATAAATTTCCCCATACACTTTTATCTCCATAGGTTATCTTTTTATCTGTTCTGTGTTTCCTTTCCTTATAGCCTGGAATATGTTTCAGAGTCCTTGTTTGATGGTTTGAGATGACGCATTTGTTTATACCTCTGGGGAATTTGCCTTGATTTTAGTTGGTAGAGAGAGGTACAGAGTAATAGCAGGGCTGGCTGTGAGTTATGTGGGGAGTTGTGGGCAAATTTTATTACCTTATGTAAATGACACGTTTTGTGCCTATTGCAATTTTTCTTCAGCCCACCTGATTTGGGTGGACAGCACTATGCACAACTTCCTCTCTCAAGGCCAAGTATACTCTCACTTTTTAGTCTCAGGACTCTCTGAAGTTGTGGAAGGCCACTCAGCATAGAAATGTAACCTGTAAGGGCTAAGGAACTAACTCCCTCTCAGGGGCAGCCCTCTACTATGGGGATCAGAATTGGAAGATGAAGGCCCTACTTTTTCCTTAGGTGGGAAAGTCTCGGGTGGGGTTGAACACTAGCTGTCCTCTTTCTTGGCTTTTCTTCCTTTCTTCTTCACTCTTCATGGTCTCTTATTCTGTCTTCCTGAATCTTGTTTCATATAAACTAAATATATTCATATTTGTGCATCAGACTTTGCTTTCAGGGAATCCCAAACTAAGATATTTTACTATGTTCCCAAAGGTGGGTAAAGCAGGAATCTGAGATTTCTAAAGAATCTCAAGAAATGGATACTCGTCCCAAGTTGGATCTGGGGTTCAAGGAAGGACAGACTATCAAGTTGAGTATTGGGGTAAGTATGATTTTTAAAAACTTTACTTTCCCGTGCTTCTGTAAACCTGTGACATGTCTCTCTCTTTCTCTTGTTCTCTCTCTTTTTTTCTTTTGTAGAACATTACAACCAAGAAAGGAGGTGCTTCTAAGCTTAAGACTACAATGGGTGGGGGCTTAAGCTTACTCCCACCCCCTCCTGGAGGCAAAGTCACTATTCCCCCACCGTCCTCCTCAGTTGCCATCAGCAATCATGTCACCCCACCACCCATTCCAAAATCTAACCATGGAGGTAGTGATGCAGGTAAATCTAGTACTGCTAACTTTGTGAAATCATATCTTCTGTTTTAATTGGGTAATACCTGTTTGTTAAGGAGAAGTTTGATGTTTTGCCATGAAATGGCTATTGATATGGCAAAGTGATTCTGGCAGCCTCTGGCAAGGACTAAAAGCTATTTCTGGTGAACAGTCATGGCATCTAGTATGTTCTTTGGCAGAAATATGTGGTTATTAAAAAAACTATTTCTTTCATTGTTCCTTGGTTTGATGCTAGTAGGCTTGTGAATCAGATAGATTAAGTTATCAGTCACGGCCCTGCTACTTTATATTTGAATGTGTTTGGTAAACATTACTTAAGTTCTCTGAGTCTCAATTTCCTTATCTGCAAAATGGAGATGTAAAACTACCCCAGAATTGTGAGCGTTAAATGATGTGAGAGCACTTGGCACGGTACTTGGAACTTAGTAGCCATTCCAAAAATGTTGTTTCTGGTTTGGTCCCCATAGCACAGTGGTTATAGGTTATAGCACCAGCCACATACACCCAGGGTGGTGGGTTTGAACCCAGCCCTGGCCAGCTAAACAACAATGACAACTGCAAGAAAAAATAGCCAGGTGTTGTGGCGGGTGCCTGTAATGCCAGCTACTTGGGAGGCTGAGGCAAGAGAATTGCTTAAGCTCAT
>NW_003852499.1:967084-971779 GCF_000181295.1 Otolemur garnettii
AAAAAAAAAAAAAAAAGAATCTGGAAGTTTTAACTTAATTAAAGTTAAATGGATGGTGCAGGTCATTTGTCAAATTTATTACTCAGGGTAAACATTTTCTTTTTGGAATTTTTGAGGTGAAAATGTTACAGCCTACTTCTTTTCATGTTGCCAGAAGGCACTGGAAACTGGTGGCTCATGCCTGTAATCCTAGCACTCTGGGAGGCTGAAGCAGGTTGATTGCCTGAGCTCATGGGTTCAAGACCAGTCTGAGCAAGAGTGAGACCCCCTTCTCTAAAAATAGCTGGGGGTTGTGGCAGGTGCTTGTCATCCCAGCTATTTGGGAGGCTGAGGCAAGAAAATTGCTTTCAGGGGTTTGAGGTTGCTGTGAGCTATGATGCTACGGAATGCTACCAACAGCAACAAAGTGAGACTCTGTCTCAAAAAAAAAAGTTTGTTTTTAAATATTTTTAAATTAAACTTTTTATTTTGAGATAGTTGTAGATGTACATGCAATTGTAAGAAATAATGCCAAGACATCCTATGTACTCCTTACTCAGTTTCCCTCAGTGGTAATATTTTGCAAAACTATAGTCACATCACAACCAGGAAGTTTACAATGATAACCATCTTTTAATCTTAGATTTCACCAACTTCACGTGTATTCATTTGTATGTGTGCGTGTGTGTGCGTATGTGTATTTCATTCTATGCAGTTTTATCATATGTAGGCTCATGGATCCATCACTGTGGTCAGGTTATAGAACAGTTTCATCACCACAAGGACCCCTTGTGTCCCCTTTTATAATCATACCCATCACCTTCCCAGCCTTTTTTCTTTTCTCCCTAACCCTTGATAATCACTAATCTGTTCTGTATCTTTATAATTTTGTCAGTTCAGGAATGTTTTATAAATGGAACTGTATAGTATGTAACCTTTGAGACTGGGTTTTTCTACTCAGTATAATTCCCTTGAAATTCATCTAAGTCGTGTATATCAATAGTCTGTTCCTTTTTAAAAATTTCAAAATATTAAGGAGGTACAAATATTTTTGTTACATGGATACCATGTATGATGCTTAAATCAGAGCTTTTAGTGTGTCCATCACCAGAATAGTGTTCATTGTACCTGACAGGTAAGTTTTACCTCTTACCCCTCACCCTCCCTTCTTGGTTTCCAATGTCCTTTACATCTCTTTGTGCCTGTGTATGCTCATTGTTTAGCTCCCAGTGTTTAGAGAGTACATGTGGTGTTTGTTTTTCCATGTCTGAGTTACTTCATTTAGGGTAATGGTCTCTAGTTCCATCCAAGTTGCTGCAAAAGACATTACTTTATTCTCTTTTATGGCTGCATAGGTCTGTTCCTTATTACTGAGTAGTATTCCCTGGTATGTGTGTACCACAGTATATTTAACTATCACCAAGGGAAGAATAGGATTGTTTTCAGTTTTGGGCTATTATGAATAAAGCTGCTATGACATTGTGTACAGATTTTTGTGTGAAACTTAAGTTTTCATTTCTGGGATTTTTATTATGTTTCCTCTTGTCTTTTTTTCTCCTCTTACCTTGTATTCAGATATCCTTTTAGATTTGGATTCTCCTGCTCCTGTCACAACATCAGCACCAGCTCCAGTTTCTGCAAGCAATGACTTGTGGGGAGACTTTAGCACTGCATCCAGGTAATGGGCACAGTGTAACCAGCATACTCTTAGTCATGGCATAGAAGATACGTACCATCAAATGAAATCTTGGTCTGGGAACACAGGAGATTTACAAGTTGCACAGAGGTTTTTTGCAGGAGTTCTAGGGAAAGAAAATTAGTGCTGGGGATGGTGGGACAAGAAAGCTGTAGGATGAGGTTAGAGCAGGGTATTTCAGGCCTTGGCAGTAGAACTGCTGTGAAGTATGGTTTCAAACTGGGCAGCGATTTTTTTGAAAGTATAAGTAAAGAATGGAGTAGTTATCTTAATATTATGTCTTTGGTTTTCTCTTTTTTCCCTGTCTTACAGCTCTGTTCCAAACCAGGCACCACAGCCATCCAACTGGGTCCAGTTTTGAATAGCATTGGCAGGACATTAAGGACAGACTTGAGGAATAAAAATGACCTAAGGGCACCAATGTGTGAGGGAAGTCAGGAACCCCTTCCCTCCCTGGAACCAAAATGACTGGACAATCTTTTCCATAGCTTCTCCATTGCATTCAAGCTGGTTGATACCACTCCCCTATGTTGTCACTTGTACAGCCATGAGACTATCAGTTATCTCCTGCTTACTCTCAGTGCAGGAGAATATTGAATTTTATCATATTCGTGGCTGACTATGCAGGGCTCAAAATGCCAGTGTCTATTTGAGGGAGAATGACCTCTAACATGTGTAAAATTTTTCTCTATCTCTTAAATTCTTTAACTTGTTTCAGAATCATCTCATGACCCTGTGTGCCTCTTTGTGAAGCCCTATTTAGTAATTTCAGGGGAAATAAAAACCTTGAAAGTTTTTTCTCCACTAACCAAGGACTCTAAAAATGGATAGGCTGCCCTTAGTGTTTACAAATTCAGAATTTTGATAGGGTTAGGTATGGAGAAAGACTTGTTTCTGGAGTCTCTGCTGTATAGCCTCCTCCAGGCTTATCCTGTTCAGTGACTATCCAGTGCTGGGTGCAGCTCCATCACCCTCTTGTGTGTTTACATGTCTCTTCCTGTGATAAGAGGGTTGTGTTGGTGGCACCATCACTATTCTTTTCTGTTTGAATAGTGCAGCATCTTTGACCAGTGGGTGTCTCTGCCATGAAAGAGGTTCAGAAGACTCTGCTTTCCAAGTTTTCGTCTATAGGAGTGTTTAATTTCTTGCAGCTCCAACTAGTTGCTGCATTTAAAACAGCATTAATTTATGTTTTCCTGTTATTTGACCTAAAATTGAAGGGTTTTAGAGTTTTTAACCTGATTTATAGAGCAGAAAGGTTAAAAGCATTTAAGTCTTGTTTGGTACCCAGGTTGCCTTGCTGCTGGGTATCTGGCCCCTTTCCATAAACATTTCTTTTTAATCCACTTAGCTCTTCAATAGAAAGCTGCTATTATGTATATTGTTATTTATGAAGGAAGTTGGAAAGTCAGAGCTTTATCTTATGATAGGGTTTGCCTAAGGATTTGGTCCCTATCACCCAGGGTATCTCAAAAGCAAGTTGCTCTCCCACCATTTTTCTTTCTCTCTGCTCCACCATTCCTTATGCAATGCTGTGAAGAGAGTTCTACTCAGATGATTGAATACTATCTATTTTGTTTGTTAATGGACAACTTTGAGGATGAAATGGGAGGATATAAATTTGTCCCTTAGCACATATTTGGATGTATACACTCTCTGGCTGTAGGGAGTCTTTATGTTTAGTTTCAAAATATATTATTCTCTAGAATTTCCTTCTTAACTTTTTCTAACTCTGGGTCCATTGTTTTTCATTGCCTCCTCTTCCAGGCAGCTCTATTCTTGCAGAGCCATGGCAGGACATTTTAAAATTCCAATAGAAAACACTAAATGGAAAGTCTGTAGAATCACTAGTGACTAAATACTGAGAACCTATTTTCTCAATCTTCCTCCATGTTGTGTTCTTTGTATTCTCAAGATGATAATATATTATGTATTTGAATTCCTGAAAAATTGAACATGTTGAAGATATATGTATATAAAGCGTATGCTGTATTGGTGCAATAATGGTAATTAAAATATGGAAAAAGTTGGTGTCTCTTATCATTTAATGTGCTTATTTGATTACCTTTTTGTTTTAATTGGCCAAATAAAAAGATGCCACAAGCTAATAAAAGGCTGTTTATACTATTACTCTTTTTTAAAAATAATAAGAATTTTTAAGAAGTTGAGACTGGAACCTCTATGCTCATAATTTTACTTTCTCTTTTTCTTTCTTTATTTCTTTCTTTCTTTTTTTTGAGACAAAGTCTCACTTTGTTGCTGTCAGTAACTCTTGGGCTTAAGTATTCTCTTGCCTCAGCCTCCCAAGTAGCTTTTACTACAGGCGCCTGCCACAATGCCTGGCTATTTTTTAGAGATGGGGTCTTGTTCTTGAACTCACGAGCTCAGGTAATCCATCCACCTCAGCCTTTCAAGTGCTGAGATTATAGGCGTGAGCCACAGTGTCCTGCTTGTGCTCATGATTTTAAAGCAGTAGTGTACCCCTTCTAATAATGAATAGCCATTGTTTATTTGCTGGTACAGTTAATTTAATTTGCTTCAAATTATCTTCATGATCTAGGCAACTGCTCACATTCTCAAACTATAATCAGCAGAAATGAAAGGGGTCAATGTAAGAGGCAGAGCTAAGATCAGAGTCATAGACTTTGGAAACTACAAAAGATGGTGTTTGGTGATTGTCACAGGAGGTAAATAATAATATGAGTACATTAGCCCTGATTTAACAAGAAATGTTAAAGCAAGTTCTTCAAGCTGAAATGAAAAGCTAATAGTGATATGAAAACATATAAAAGTATAAAACTACCTGGTATGTATAAAAATTCAGAATACTGTTAATACTATATTGGTGGTATGTACATCACTTGTAACTCCAGTATAAAAGGTTAAAAGACAAAAGTGTTAAAAATTTAATCTATAGCTATAATAACTTGTTAATGGATATACAATATAAAAAGAGTAAAGTGTGATACTGAAAACAAAGTGCATGTGAGAGAAGTGCAGAATTTTTTTTTTTGAGACAG
>NW_003852499.1:972304-974233 GCF_000181295.1 Otolemur garnettii
CCCAGGAGTTGGAGGTTGCTGTGAGCTGTGATGCCACAGCCCTCTACCCAGGGGGACAGCTTGAGGCTCTGTCGCAAAAAAAAAAAAAAAAAAAAGATGCTTTATGTAATAAGCTTTATGGTAACTACAAAGCAAAAACCTACAGTAGATATACAAAAGATAAAGAAATCAAAGGACTACAGAAAATAAATCACAAAGGAAAAGAGGAAGACTGGAACAAAGGACCTATAAAACAACCAGGAAACAACAAAATGGCAGTAATAAATCTTTATTTATCAGTAATTATTTTGCATGCAAAATGGATTACATTTTCCACTCAAAAGACATAGGGTGACTGAATGGATAAAAACCACGATTCAACTCTATTCTGCTTACAAGAGACTCACTTCATCTTTAAGGACTTACATAGACTGAAAGTGAGGTATAAAAAAAGATGCTCCCGGTAGATAAAAATCAAAAGAAAGTAGGGGTAGCTATACATTAACCCCTTTCCCCCATCCAAGGTTTTGCCTTCTGTAATTTCAGTTAACCTGCAGTAACATGCAGAAGAATGAAACCTGTCACCACTCACAGAAATTAATTAAAGATGGATAAAATAATCAAATTTAAGGCATGAAACCATAAGAATTCTAGAGGAAAATGTAGGAAAAACTCTTCTAGATATCAGCCTAGGTAAAGCATTAATGACTAAGACTCTAATGACAACCGTAGCAACAACAAAAATTAATAAATGGGATTTGGTTAAACTAAAAAACTACAGCTAAGAAAACAATCATTAGAGCAAAAAGACAACCTACAGAATGGGAGACCATATTCACAAGCTAGCCATTTGATAAAGGGCTAGTATCTAGAATTTACAAAGAACTCAAGCAAATCAGCAAGGAAATGACCTTATTAAAAATGGCCGAAGGCATGAACAGACGCCTCTCAAAAGAAGAAAAACACAGCAAATAAACATTTAAGAAAAAAATGCTCAATGTTACTGATCATTAGAGAAATGCAAATTAAAACAAATACCACCTTATGCCTGGTAGAATGGCTTTTATTAAAAAGTCCCCAAACAGTAGATGCTGGTGTGGGTGCAGAGAGAAAGGAATGCTGATGCACTGTTGATGGGACTTCAAATTAGTACAATCTATATGGAAAACAGTATGGAAATTCCTCAGATAACTAAAAGTAGACCTTCTATTTGATCCAATAATCCTATTATTGGGTATCTACCCAAAGGAAAAGAGGACTTTATATCCAAAATCACCTGCACTCAAATGTTTATTTCAGTTTATAATTACAAAGATGTGGAATCAACCCAAGTGCCTATGAATTCTTGAGTGAATTAATAAAATTTGGTATATGTATGCCATAAAGTACTACTTAGCCATAAAAAGATGAAGTAACCTTTTGCAAACAATCTGGATTGAACTGGAGACCATTCTAAGCGAAAAATCTTAAGAATGGAAAAATGAACACCACATGTATTCACTATTAAATTGGAACTAACTGATGAACACACGTGAGCACAGCAAGAAATAAAACTAAGTGGAAATTAACCAGGGAAGAGAGAGAGTGAGGAAAGGCCAATACTACTTAATGGGTACAATGAACACTATTTGGGTAATGGGCACACCTATAGTTGGGACTCAAGCATTACAAATGCAATCCATGTGACCTAAAACATTTATATCTCCTTACTATTTTGAAATAAAAAATGAATTTCTTTTATTGCCTCTATTCATGAAGCAAATATATAGGGTTTGTGACTATAGGACTTAGGAGCTCACCATCAGTTATATATTCTCTTGTGAAAGAAAGCAATAAGAATTTTATTAACTTGAGTGTGCTTAGCCTGACTTGTGATGGTTTTCATAGCAATTTTATAATCTGGTATATATCTCAAAATTTTTCTGGTATTTTCATTTTCAATCCCCCTTT
>NW_003852499.1:974429-978774 GCF_000181295.1 Otolemur garnettii
GTCATTGTTGTTTGGCGGGTCCAGGCTGAGAATTCGAACCCGCCACCTTAGGTGTACGTGGCTGGCGCCTTAGCCGGTTGAGCTATAGGCGCCGAGCCAGCAGTGTATTTTCAAAAAAGGCTCTGGTGTACTTGAATTGCCTGCTTTGGAGCTGGTGGTAAAATAACTGTCCATGTAAATGTCCATGTTCTGCCTCATGAATCTAAGGATAATGTCATTCCCTCAATTAAAAAAATGCATTAAGACCCACTATGTATTTTTGGTTTGCTCTTCAGTATTTTCTTTATTCTTATAACGTGCGTTTTGCCACCGTACCGATAATAGGAAAGAAATGTTTGTCATTGAAGGAATTTGTGCGGATGCTGCGTCCCGCTGCATATTAGCATGTGACCACTAGAGGGCACAGGCCCTCTAGCAACTGGAGCACAACTGGGGGAAATACTCCACAGACTTCTGGTGATGGGAAACAGTTAATTAGAAGAATTAAGAAGAAATGAAGATCGTGTGGGAGCATTTCAGTAATGGATATGAAGTCTAACCTACATGTGATCCAAAGGTTGTTTAAAAATGTAGAAAAATAGCTGTTTGGACAGGCAGAAATACAAAATGAAGTTCAGACTTTAATAACTAAATATTTGAATGGAGAATATTCTTATTAGTTTTAATAGCATCCCCTCTTTGCAGCGTCACCCATAATAGATGTTTGAGGCTCAGTAAAGACCAGTGGTCAGGAACATGGCTTAGGGATGAGATAGACTATGTTGGTACAACATTTGGCTCTGTCACTTATTGGCTTTTTGATCTTGGACAAATTATTTCTTTAATTAATTAATTAATTTATTTTGAGACAAAGTCTCACTATGTTGCCTTAGGTAGAGTGCCATGGCATTATAGCTCACAGCAACCTCAAACTCTTGGGCTTAAGTGATTCTCTTACCTCAGCCTCCCAAGTAGCTGGGACTACAGGCACCTGCCACAATGCCTGGCTATTTTATGTCATTGAGATGTCACTGTTGTTTAGCTGGCCCAGGCTGGGTTTGAACCCACCAGCCTCAGTGTATGTGGCTGGCATCATAACCACTGTGCTACGGGCGCCGAACCAAGAGAGACAACCACTTTTAACTCTTTTAACTCTTTCTTATATTTGCTTTCATACATAAAAATGTCTTTTTTTAAATCAACTTTAGAAATTAACTGTATTTCATGATAAACATTTAGTTCTTCACAATGTCCCATTCCCAACCTCCTAATATTATTGTATCTGTTTATATACATATATATTGAGCCAGAGTCTCACTATGTTGCCCTTGGTAGAGTGGCATGGCGTCTCAGCTCACAGCAACCTCCAACTCTTGGGCTTAAGCGATTCTCTTGCCTCAGCCTCCCGAGTAGCTGGGACTACGGGTGCCCGCTGCCATGCCCGGCTAGTTTGTTGTTGTAGTTGTCATTGTTGTTTAGCTGGCCGGTGCTGGGTTTGAACCCACCACCCTCAGTGTATGTGGCCAGCGCCCTACTCACTGAGCTACAGGCACTGCCATGTATCTGTGTTTATTTAATCAGTAGTCAATGTTTATATAATTATAAATGGCCAAAAGTTACTCACTAAAGCACCAATTGATGTGCTATGATTGCTTTTCCTTGCTAGCACAATTATAATTTTTCTAGCAATAATAATTTTTCACTTAGATAGTTTTGTATTTTACACTCTTATTTTTTCTCTAAATGCATTATCAAATTATCTGCTTTTTTGTATCTTCTTTCCTTTTTGGTTTTCGGTCTGGAAACTTTTCTCTCAGATGTTTATCTTGCTTCAGGGTAAACTAGCTGCTATCTGGGCAAATTTTTAACCAGAAACTTCTCTTTGCTGCTCTCCTGATCCAGTGTTTCCTTTACCCCATACTTTCTTCTTTCATTTTTTATATTTAAAACAAATTCAGATTTTGTATCAGGTCCTTAATGTCTTTGAGTTTGTTTAGAAATATTAGGTTATAAATGGAGTCAGTATGACCTAATTCTTTGTACCCTCAGTGAATCCCAAACAACAACAACAAAAAAGAAAAAAGAAATATTAGGTTATAATTTTTGACCTTTTTTTTTCCTTCTTTTTGAGACAGAGTCTCACTATGTTGCCCTTGGTAGAGTACCTTGGTGTCCTAGCTCACAGCAACCTCAAACTCTTGGGCTTAAGTGATTCTCTTGCCTCAGCCTCCCAAGTAGCTGGGACTACAAGTGCCCACCACAATGCCTGGCTATTTTTTTGTTGTAGTTGTCATTTAGTAGTCCTGGTCTGGGTTGGAACCCACCAGCCCCAGTGCATGTGGCTGGCGCCTTAACTGTGCTGTGGGTGCTGAGCCAGTTTTGACCTATGTTGTGGGCATGTCTTTCTGATATGCTTTCATTGTAGATATGTTATTCTTCCTCTTATTTTCTCTTTTTAATGTAATTACACTGTATGAAATTAACCTCAATCCTTTTATGTTGCTTGTTTTTATTATAATTATTATTTTTATTTCAAAATATTACATGGTTACAAATGTTTTTGGTTACATGTATTGATTTTGTTATGTTTGAGTCAGGGTTGAAAGTGTGGTCATCTCCCAGATAGTGTTCGTTGTACCCATTAAATAGATTTTTGCTCATCCCTTCCTCCCACTTCCTCTTGCTTGATTTCCACAGAGTTTTATTCCTCTCTGTGCACGTGTGTTCATTGGTTAATTCCGCTTTAATAATGAGTACATATGGTGTTTGTTTCTGTATTCCTTAGATACTTCATTTAGGATAATGGTCTCCATTTCCATTGAAATTGTTGCAAAAAGTCCTTAATTCTTCCTTCATGGCTACGTAATGTTCCGTAATACACATATGCCACATTTTTAAATCCATTTATGAATTTATGGGCACTTGGGTTGATTTCATATCTTTGCAATTATGAATTGTGTTGCAATAAACATTTGAATGCTGGTGTCTTTTTCATAAAATGACATCTTTTACTTGGGGTAAATACCCAGTAGGGGGATTGTGGTATCAAATGGTAGCTTGCTTTTAGTTCTTTGAGAAATTTCTATGTTGTTTTCCATGGAGGTCATACTAATATGCAGTTACACCAACAGTGTACACATAAGTGTTCTTTCCTCTCTGCATCCATGCTAGCATCTATTTTGGACTTTTTTTTCTTGAGACAGAGTCTCACTCTGCCACCCTGGGTAGAGTGCCATGGGCATCATGGCTCACAGTAACCTCAAACTCCTGGGCTCAAAGTATCCTTTTGCCTCAGCCTCCTAAGCAGCTGGGACAACAGGTAGCCAACACAGCACCCATCTAGTTTTTCTATTTTTAGTAGAGATAGAGTCTCACTCTTGCTCAGGCTGTTCTTGAATTTCTGAGCTCAAGCAATCCATCTGCCTCAGCCTCCCAAAGTGCTAGGATTATAGGTGTGAGCCCGTGTGCCTGGCCTGTTTTAGATTTTTCAATAAAAGTCATTCTAATTGGGTAATGTGAGATCTCATTGGGTTTTAATTTGCATTTCCCTGATAATTAGTGACATTGAGCAGTTTTTCATGTTTATTGGCCATTTGTCTATCATCTTTGGAAAAGCTTCTGTTCATATCTTTTGCCCACTTCTTTTTTCTTGCTAATTGGTTTGAATTCTTTGTAGAGTATTATTACTAGTCCTTTATTGGATATTAGCTTGTGAATATTTTCTTCCATTCTGTAGGCCTTCTATTTGCTCTGTTGATTATTTCCTTAGCTGTGCAGAAGCCTTTTAATTTAATCAAGTCCCATTTATGAATTTTTATTTTTGCTATGATTTCCCCTGGAGTCTTGTTTAAAAATTCTTTACACAGGCTGATATCCAGAAGAGTTTTTGCTACATTTTCTTCTAACATTCTAACAGTTTCATACCTTACTTTTAAATCTTTTATCCATCTTGAATTAATTTTTGTGAGTGGTGAGAGATAGGGATCTGGTTTAATACTGCATGTGGCTATCCAATTTTCCAAGCATCATAGTAAATAGGACTTTTTCCACCACTTTGCTAAATTTATGTGTCAATTCCAGGAGTCTCTTTGTGGAATATTTGGGGTTTTCCAGATATAAGATCATATCTTTAGCAAAAAGCAATAGTTTGACTTCCTCATACTCAATTTGGACATACTTTCTTTCTCTTGCCTGATTGCTGTGGCTAGGACTTCCAACACTACATTGAATAGAAGAGGTGACCTTGGACACCCTTGTCTTGTTCCAGTTCTTAGTGGGAATGCTTTGAACTTTTCCCCATTCAACATGAGGTCAACTGTGGGTTTGTCATATATGGCTTTTATGATCTTTTTAAAAAATTTTTTTA
>NW_003852499.1:980363-984336 GCF_000181295.1 Otolemur garnettii
CATGTCCTACTGTGTCATTAATTGTCATTAATTGTCTTCATATCAAAGTTGAATACATACGATTCTTAGTTCTCCATTCCTGTGATGCTTCACTAAGAATAATGTGTTCCACCTCCATCCAGGTTAGTACAAATGCTGTAAAATCTCCATTATTTTTGGTGGCTGTATAATATTCCATGGCATACATATACCACAGCTTACCAATCCATTGCTGGTTTGAAGGACATTTAGGCTGTTTCCACATTTTAGCGATTGTAAATTGGGCTGCAATAAACAGAAGTGTCTTTATAATAAAAGGTTTTTATTCCTTCTGGATAGATGCCCAGTAATGGGATTGCAGGATTGAATGGGAGGTTTAGGTTGAGTTATTTAAGGTTTTTCCATACTTCCTTCCAAAAAGGTTGTATTAGTTTGCAGTCAAACCAGCAGTGCAAAAGTGTTCCTTTCTCTCCACATCTGTGCCAGCATCTGCAGTTTTGAGATTTTGTGATATAGGTCATTTTCACTGGGGTTAGATGATATCTCAGGGTGGTTTTAATTTGCATTTCTCTGATAATTAGGGATGATGGGCTTTTATAATCTTGAGACATGTTCTTTCTATCCCTAATTTGTTTAGGGTTTTTTTAAATCATGAAAGGGTATCGAATTTTGTCAAAATACTTTTTCTGCATCTATTGAGATGATCATATAGTGTTTGCTTTTGCTTCTGTTTATGTGGTGAATCACATTTTTCAGTTTATGTATGTTGAACCATCTTGCATGACTGGGGTGAAGCCCACTTGGCCCGAGGGGATTATTCTTCTCATGTGTTACTGTATTTGGTTTGGTAGTATTTTACTGAGGATTTTTTACACTTATATTCATAAAGGATATTGATCTGTAGTTTTCATTTTTTGTTATGTCCTTTCCTGGCTTTGGTATAAGGTGATACTGGCTTTGAAGAGTGAATGGGGATGGATTTCCTCCTTTTCAATATTATGGAATCGTTTCTGTAATATGGGTACCAGCTGTTCTTTGTGGGTCTGATAAAATTCTGTTGTGATTTCATCTCATCTGAGCCTTTTTATTTTTGGAAGCTTTTTTATTACTGCTTCAGTTTTGTTGCACTTTATTTGTTGGTTCAGGTATTCTATTTCTTTCTGATTAAATCTTTGGAGGTTGTGTTTTTCCAGGAATTTGTCTGTTTTTTCCATGTTTTAGTTTATGTGCTTAGAGATTTTCATAGTATTTATGGATGATATTTTATATTTCTGTGGTATCAACTGTAACATCTCCTTTTTTATTTCTGATTGAGTTTATTTGGGTCTTTTCTATTCCTGGTTAATCCACAAAGAGGCCTATCAGTTTTGTTCATCTTTTCAAAGAATGAGCTTTTGTTTCACTGATCTTTTGTACAGTTTTTTATTTTCCATTTCATTTCGTCTACTATGACTTTAGTTATTTCTTTCCTTCTGCTGGTTTTGAGTTTGTTTCACTCTTCCTTTTCTTGTTCCCTGAAACATGTCATTAGATTGTTAGTGTGTGTTTTTTCTGTCTTTTTGATGTACATGTACACATTTAAGGCTATGAATTTCCCCCCTTAGGACGGCTGCTGCTCAATCCCATTGATTTTGATGGCTTGTGTCCCCTTTGTTGTTCAGATCAAGGAATCTTTTGATTTCAATCTTAATTTCATTATAGATCCAATCACCATTCAGCAGCAGGTTGTTTAATTCCCATGACTTTTTGTAGAATTGAGTATTTCTTTTGGAGGTGAGTTTTAGTTATATTCCACTGTGGTCTGAAAAGATACATGGTATAATTACCTTTTTTTTTTTTTTTTTTAATTTGTTGAGATGTGTTTTGTGGCCTAATATCTGATCTTTTTTGGAGAATGTTCCATGTTGTGGTGAGAAGAATATTTATTCAGTAGTTTTTGTGTAAAATATTCTATGGATGTCTGTTAGACCAATTTGTTTTAGAGTCCCTTTTGAACCATTGTTGTAATTTTTGTTTTTTGTTTAAACAGTGTCTGGGGTTTTGTGTGGGAACCCTGACCTGGTTTGAAAGCCAGCTGGGAAAACGATGCTGAAGAAGAGTTTAAAACAAAGTCTGCAAGAGCCTGGAGAAGACTTACATTAACTCAGGCAGAGTCGTAAGACCGAGAAAGTGCAGCTCCTCTCTGGCCTCTTCAGAAGGCTTTTATTGATTTCCAACAAAGATGCATTTGCAAAGTATAAAAATGACAAAAGGTAGGGTTGAAAGAATCCTAAGTCTCCAGGAACATTGGATAGAGAAAGAGACTGGGTAGGCAGCAGGGGATTGGTAACAGCTGATGGTATATTTAAACAAATGGGGAGGGAGAAGCTAGTTCTATTCCTGCAGGAGAAGTAAACCAGATTTCCTAATCTAACTACATGTCAAAAGTTGAGAGAGTTTAATTCCTCTCATCTGTTGACTCTTGAACACATAGGCCTCGTCCAGCCTGTTCCAGTGCCTCCGGATTCTTTTCATCTTCTGTGGTTTTGATGAACCCCCAGGGATTGTCCATCTGTGGCTGTTCCCCTGGGTACCCCAGGATTGAGGCAGGGTGCCCTGTTGAGAAGTCAACTTATCTACCTCCTACAGAGCAGTCTATCCAGTTTTGTCAGTGGAGTGTTGAAGTCCCTGGCAGTTATGCTACTGCTCTTTTATCTCTTTGCTTAACTCAAGTAAGGTTTGCTTTATGAATCTGGGTGCTCCTGTGTTAGGTGCTTAATTATGTATTGAAGATTGCTATATCTTCTTGTTGAGTTGCTCCCTTTATCATTGTATAATACCATCTTTGCCTTTCTTTACTATTTTTGTTTTAAAGTCAATTATAATGGATATGAAAATGCATCCTTTCTTTTTTTGGTTTCCATTTAAATGGAATATTTTTTTCCCATCCCTTCACCTTGAGTCTGTATAAGTTCTTTTGAGTTAGATATGTTTCCTGGAGACAGAAGATACCTGTATCTCTCAAGTGGGGCATTCAAACCATTCACATTGGTGGATAAAATTGATATGTGGGACACTGTTTTGTTCATCCTGTTGGGCAGTACATTATTGCTTCATTTTACATCTCATGCTATTGTGCCACAAACATTTTTAAAAATCATTAATTAAATTATTTTCAAAAGAAGTTCAAAGCACAGTAAGTGTGTTCTTTTTTTCACTCTTTTTTGGTCAACATAATTTAAGTGTACTGTGGAAGTTTAACAATAGGTTCAAGTGTGCTGGCAGATAAAAAAAGTTGAAAAACATTGCTGTAGGGATTGATCTCTGCAATATCTTGCTCCTTCTTGTTTTACTCTGCAACTTTTTCCTGTGGAATTTCTGTTAGTTTCTCTTTGAATTATACCCAATATGTATTTGTTTTTCTTTTTCATCTAAAACTTTTCCCTCTTATGAGACAATGTGGCAGCTGGTGTTTCTGGTCAGCAGTCTTGGCTCCTGCTTCCTATTCCTCCAGAGTCTGTCCATTGTTCAGGAGACACTGAGTACAAATGGTCCAGAATTGACTGAGAATAGGGGCAGCATCACGTTCTTTTTTTTTTTTCTTTGTCACCCTTGGTAGAGTGCCATGGCATCATAGCTCACAGCAATCTCAAACTTTTGGGCTTAAGTGATTCTCTTGCCTGGGCCTCCCAAGTAGCTGGGACTACAGGTGCCCATCACAATGCCCGACTATTTTTAGAGACAAGGTCTTGCTCTGGTTTACGCTGGTCTTAACTCATGAACTCAGGCAATCCACCTGCCTTTGCCTCCCAGAGTGCTAGGATTACAGGCATGAGCCACCACGCCCAGCCTCAGCTTCGTGTTCTTTATGAAGTGTCCAGTGGAGCTCTAGCACCCCTGTGCCTTCTGTATTGAGTTCAGCACCATCTTCTCTTGCTTTTTTAAATGCAAAACTAGCCTTTATGAACTTTGCATGGTTTATAATAGCTTTTCTAACTTCATAACTCTGATAGCA
>NW_003852499.1:987095-990262 GCF_000181295.1 Otolemur garnettii
GCATATTTATAATCCTAGCTACTAGGGAGGCTGAGGCATAAGGATTACTTGATCCTGAAGTTTGAGAGTTTAAGGTTACATTGGGCTATGATGATACCACTGCATTCTAGCTTAGGCAATGGAGTGAGTCCCTGTCTCAAAAATAAAAAAAAGAAAGAAAGATCAGTTCATTTTTGCATTGTTTATAGATACTGTACTACATCAAAATTAAAAAGCTTTATGCATCAAAGAACATTATTAAGAAAATAAAAAGATAACCTAAAAAACGGGAGAAAATATTTGTAAGTTATATATCTGATAAAAACTTAGTGTACACAATATAGAGAAAGAACTCCTAAAACTAAATAACAAGAAAAACCAAACAATGCAATTTTAAAATGGGGAAAGGACTTAAATAGACATTTCTCCAAAGATGATACCATGTATATGAACGGCTGATAAGCACAAGAAAAGATGTTCAAAATGTTACTAGTTATTAGAAAAATGCAAATCAAAACCACAATGACATTCCACTTCATATACTCTAGGATGGCTATAATAATTATAATAACAACAACAACAACAACAGAAAACAAGTGTTGGTGAGGATGGGAAGAAATAGAACTCTTCCCATGTTGGTGTTGGGAACGTAAACTGGTGCAGACACTGGGTAAAACAGTTTGATAGTTCCTCAAAGAGTTACACATCGAATTATCATATGTCTCAAGTAATCCTGCTCATGGATAAATGCTAGGGAAATGAAAACATAGGTTCACACAGAAAATTATATACAAATGTTTATAATAGCATTATTCATAACAGCCAAAAGTTGGAAACCTTTTCATCAATGGATGAATGGATAAATGGGTATGGTATATGCATTCACTGGAATATGTTCAGCCATAAAAAGGAATGAATTACTGATGGCTATGATTTAAATGTATTCCCCTCCAAGACTCAGGCATTGCCAATGGTATTAAGAGGTGGGGCCTTTTAGGCCATGATCCTGGAGTTTTGGTGTTTGAGGTTGTGGGTGGGATTAAGGCCATTGTGAAAAAGGCATCAGGCAGCCTTGGGCTATCTCTTGCCCTTTTGCCTTCTGCTGCTGAGAACACAACATTCTTCCCCTCTAGAGGATGCAGTCCTCACCAGACAACTGAACACACTGCTGCCTTCATCTTGAATTTCCTAGCCTTCAGAACTGTGAAAAAATAAATTTGCGTTCTTTATAAAGTACCAGGTCTCAGGATTTTTGTTGCAGCAGCACTGACGGATTGGGACACTGGTACACAGTACAGCATAGATGAACCTCAAAAAGACTATGCTCTGTGAAAGAATCAAGACACAAAAGGTCTGTTTTCTGAAGCCTTTACTCAACAAAATACGTCAGCTGAATCAACTCACCTGATGCAGAGATAGTCTTAGCCTCATCTCTGAAGAAAATGAAGTGGATTTCCTTTGACTTGGACTGTGTTCTCTTACCAATTGTTATTTGTCCAGGGCTCTTGGCAACGGAGCCCTGACTCATTCATATAATAGGAAGCTTGCAACTTGTGACCATCTAGAAGGAAACGAATATACTGCTAGGTTTACAAAAGTGGAAAGAGCATGTAATCTAAAGCTAGAAATTTGGATTTGAGT
The DNA here is from genome assembly GCF_000181295.1 of Otolemur garnettii. Classification (NCBI taxonomy): domain Eukaryota; kingdom Metazoa; phylum Chordata; class Mammalia; order Primates; family Galagidae; genus Otolemur; species Otolemur garnettii. The sequence goes on from NW_003852499.1 coordinate 988,716, forward strand.
CTAATCTTTACCTCTTATCACTAGCTGCATGATAGACAAGTCAGTTATTTTATCTCTCTATTTTTTGGTTTTCTTAACTGTAAAATGGGAGGTAATACTTATATTGAGATTATAAAATAGCTCCAAAAGAATTTTTCTAGTTGCAAAATACTATGCAACACTTTCTTCTTTCTTTTTCTGACACTTAAATAAAGCTGCTTGCTAATGATATTAGTTGAATTATTTTTTAGAACCACCTTAAATTGTAGACAGAAACAAAATAAAAGCATTGGCATCTATCTAGTTATTTCCATTTTAAAATTCTAGGGGTTGACTTTCATTTTTTGGAGACAGAGTTTCATTTTGTCGCCCTCAGTAGTGTGCCATGGTATTAGTTCACAGCAACCTCCAACTCTTGGACTCAAGTGATTCTCTTGCCTCTGCCTCCCAAGTAGCTGGGACTATAGGTGCTTGCTATGGGTTTACTTTTTTAATTCATAACATTATTAGGAAATCTTTTGAAATTAGATTACACCAGCAAAATAAACAAGTGTTGGTCCATGACAACTAAAATTTGATATTAAAATATTCATACATCAACATTGCCTTATTAACTTTTTATAAAACATTAACTTGCTATGTTTTTTATTATAAAAGAAATATATTCTCATAAAATATCAAATAGTAAGAAATCTTTAAAGTAAAAATAAAAATGCCCTGTTTACGCCATCCTTATTTCCTTATGCTGAGGTAGATACTTTTATAGTGAACAAAATAGTCACCTTGTTATAAAATATCATAATATAACAAATATATTTTTAAAAATGAAATTAACAATCTTGAGACATTACAGTGATTTCTGATACCAACTACCTGGAGTTAGGCCAAATTTCACAGGTTAAGTGCATATACTGCACAAGGCTGTCCTTCATCCAGATACTAGCCAAAAGTCCAATGTTTCCAAGGCTACTCTCACTTCTGACCAATTGACTACAAATTTGAGGGTTCCTACAACTCTCTTGGGTTTTATAGTTAGCTAGAATGACTTCCTGAACTCAGAATAGAGGCATATTTATGATCGCAGTTTTTATATAGCAAAAGGATGCAAATCAGAATCAGCCGAGGGAGACTCATGGATGAGGTCTGGGAGGATTCCAAATGTGAAACTTTCATTGACCCCACAGATGTGTCATTTTCCCAGCACTGTATTGTGTGGCAACACCAGAAATTTTATTCAAGTTTATAATGATTGAATCATTGGTCAAAGATTGAACTCAGAGCAGTGCCTGTGGCTCAAGGGAGTAGGGCCCTGGCTCTATATGCCGGAGGTGGTGGGTTCAAACCCAGCCCTGGCCAAAAACTGCAAAAAAAAAAAAAAGATTGAATTCAATCTTCAGGATTCTTCCTTTGCCTGGGCTGATAGCTCTCAGCTCAAGCCCCCCACACTCTAATCACTGGCTCTCTCTCTCTGGCATTGCCAGCTCCTACTTTACATCATCTTGTTAGCATAAACTATCTAGGGGCCACCCCATGAGAGGCCTCATCAGCATATGCATAAGGGCCCAACA
>NW_003852499.1:990700-992058 GCF_000181295.1 Otolemur garnettii
AGACCCCTTCACTAAATATTTAAAGGGATTTGCAGTGGATTGTATTATTGTTTCCAAATGTTTATGCTTTTCTCTGTGAGAGGGTTAATACTGACACCCTTGACATATCTTTCCATACACAGAGTATATTTTCCTGTCCTACTCATAGGTTTGTCCAGGTGACTGGCATTGACCAATAGAAGCAGAGGGAATATAATACACACCATATCCAGATAGAGGATGCGACTATGTGGTTCAGCTTCAAGGAGCTGCTCTGGCTTCCTGAATGGGAAATCACTTGGAGGGGCTTCGGGAAGTCTTACAGTTAACCCCAAGCAGACCTTAAGTTCACATGCAATGTGAGTGAGAAATAAATATTTTGCTGCTATAAGACATTTGGATTTTGGGCTTGTTTGTGATACAATATACTCCAGTTACAATGTGATTTATTCCAAGGAGAGAGAGTGAGAACTTTAGTAATATATCTTACTTTGTCATTGTGAGCTTAGATTGTAAAGCCTCTGAGATTCAGTGACCACTGTTGGGAGGAGTGAGTGTGCATGCACACCTGTCCACATGAAAGTGCTTGTAAGGGCTAGTCATGAACTGTGGAGAACTTGGAATTCCCTCATCCTTCCCTTGTCCTTTGTCATACCCTTTTCCCATTCCTTGGTATGTAATTCAATCCTAAATAAAGCTGTAGATGGCACAAGAAGACTGACTGTGCAGGGGGTTGGCTCCGCAGTGGTGATGGAGCCCACGCAGAGTGAGGAGAGCACACCTGTGGGGGTGGGACAGTGTTCTTACATGGAGAACTAGAGCTGGTGCAGGGTGCAGAGGGTCCACAATAGGCACAGCCTGGTGTGGGATGCCAGAGCCTGAGAGGCAAAGAGGGCATCTATGTGCTGGGGTGGCCAGGGGCAGGGAGCTGGAGCTCAGGCAGGGTGAGGAGGGCATCCACTAATGAGGTTACCTTGTATAAGGAACCAGAGTCTCCAGTGGACAAGGGCAGGGTCCTCCTGGAGGGGCAGCCTGGTGTAAGATGTCAGCATCTGGAAGAGGTGAGGACATCACTCATGCATACTGTTGGCCCAGTGTGGGTTGGGACTCAGAGCTTAGGCAGGATAAGGAAGGTACCCATGTGAGGGGGTAGCCCGATGTGGGAACTCAGATCCTAAGTAGGGTAGGGTGGGCATCTTTGCTGGGGGTGGAGGACTTGGCATGGGGTGTCAGAACCCAAGTAGGATATAGAAGGTGTCTGTGCAGAGGGTAGACCTGGTGTGGGTTTCAGACATTGAGCAAGACAAGGCATCTGTCCACATGGTGGGATAGCCTAGGGTGGGAGTCAGAGCCCTACAAGGTGAGGAGGGGTTCCACCT
>NW_003852499.1:992438-993539 GCF_000181295.1 Otolemur garnettii
TGGGTGTGGGGATTAAAGGCTAGAGAAATTGGGAACGGAAGCTGGTCCCTCTTCCAACAGCCAGTAAGGAGAGCTGCTCTCCAGAGTTCCAGAGGTGACAAGCAGCAGAATGAGTGGAGACTCATGATGGGGTCAGAGAGAACAATGAGGGAAAGCCCAGAGTGGGGAGGAGCAGCTTCAGAAGGCCCAGGACTCAAGCTTTGCCTTCCCCACTAAGCTAGAGGAAGCTGGGTTTTTAAGGTGGGGGGGCTGATGTGAGTTTTGCATCAATGATCCTCTTTCAATGTGGTACCAAGAATTTGCTTGATCAGCCAAATGATGAGGTGTATGTAACACTAATAAGTGTTTGTTTAGGTCAGTTGGTCTATAAGCAATTATGTGGCAGGAAGCAAATAAACTTTATTTTTTTCTGGTGAGTTTAGTGAACATGGTTCTCAGAGAACACTTTTCTAATTGCTTGCTTCCTCTTTTCCTTTCCTTCCTATTTCTCCTCCCCCTCCCTTTGAGTTCCTGCTTTTATTACACATATCAGCATATGTTTAAGGCTGTGATTCTGACTGTCCTGATCCTGGGGAGAGGGGCTCTGTGGTGTGAGTGGCCCACAGGGTGGTTTTGGTTCTCATGAGATCTCTTTCATGGGTGTCTACATATACGGTCCCTCTGCTCTCACCAAGTGGAGTGATAAGAAGGAGATAATTTATCATCTCATTTACAAGATGTTTTAAGGAAATGGTGAAACTTATTTTCTGATGATAGCAGGTATCTTCTGAATATGGCTTCGGAAATCACTTATGCTGAAGTAACTTTCAAAAATGGATCCAAGTTCTCAGGCACCAACTCAGACCCTCTTGCAGGTAACCACCCTTTTTTGTTTGTCAGAATTAAAGGTGAGATGAGCTAAGGTGAGTGCTCTGATGTTGAGAAGTTGTGATCTTGTGTTTTCTAAGGCTGAGTTAGTCTGATGTTACAAGTTTGGGGTTATTCCCCAAATGCAGGGGTTGCTGATGAATTCGGGAGATTTGTGGGATTAAAGGGTAAGAGTGTGGCTCGGCGCTTGTGGCTCAAGTGGCTAAGGCGCCAGCCACATACACCTAAGGTGGC
>NW_003852499.1:994550-995870 GCF_000181295.1 Otolemur garnettii
CATATACCAGAGGTGGCGGGTTTAAACCTGGCCCCTGCCAAAAACTGCAAAAAAAAAAGAAAGACAAAAACCAAAACTTTGTATAATTTCTTCATTATACAAGTTGGAATGATTATTACAGAAAAAGAATTAACAGAGGTACATAAAATTTAAATTATTCTTCTACCATCTAGAGAAAACTATAGTTTACAGTTTAGTGTATATTCTTCCACATATAAATATTCATGAATGTGTGTATGTATTTTTTAAATAAAATCATATTCTTTAGTACTGAGATTTCCCCCATAGTTAACAACATATAGTAACTTTTAAGAATTCTAACTATGAGATGGTGACTAAAAAGGCTGACCTTATCCTGAAGATATAATGAGGGATGGTTATAAATGCCTATTTGCTATAGCATTTTTAAAAGTAAAGTTGGAAACATTCTGGAAGATTACTTAAATGTGTAATGCTTAATACTATTAAACCATGATATAAAGTGTTAATGAAGAAAATGTGGTATGAAAAATGCCCATGAATCAGTTTAGTGCAATAGGTGGATTGCTACATATCCTTGACCATTAGAACTTATCAAGGAAAGTATTACATCAGAAATAGTTTTTATGATGTGTCAATCATGGGAAAATGTACATATGTTTTATATATGCATTTTAAAAATTGCTGGTGTTATGTATACCAAATTATTAATAAAGTAGCTATGTTCAATGGTAGGAATTTGTGTTTCTTTCTTTCTTTTTTTTTTCTGAGACAGAGTTTCATTTTTTTGCCCTCTGTAGAGTGCTGTGGTGTGACAGCTTACAGTAACCTCCAACTCTTGGGCTTCAGTGATTATCTTGCCTCAGCTTCCTGAGTAGCTGGGACTACAGGTGCCCACCACAATGCTGGGCATTTTTTGTTGTAGTTTGGCTGAGGCCAGGTTTGAACCCACCTCCTCAGTACATGGGGCCAGCTCCCCCCCCACTGAGCCACAGGCACTGCCCTGAAATTTGTGTTTCTGTATAAAGTTTCTACAACAAACATTGTCATTTCCTTCACATTCTCATGTTATTTCGAGTGTCATAACATCAGTAATCCTAAGAAAATGGAGAAGAAGAAGAGGAGAGGAAGAAGCCAGGACAGAATTTATTGTTGATAAAACTCATTTGGTTTCTCCTTTAGCTCCCAAGGACAGGACCACCTCTCACAAAAGTAATCCCGGTTTTCCCAAGCTGCTTTGTGCCTCACTGCTAATACTTTTCCTGCTATTGGCCATCTCATTCTTCATTGCTTTTATCAGTAAGTATGCCAGCTGAATCAATAAGCAATGCCTGCCCTACA
>NW_003852499.1:996294-998435 GCF_000181295.1 Otolemur garnettii
TGTGAGCTGTGATGCCACAGCACTCTACCCAGGGGGACAGCTTGAGGCTCTCTCTCAAAAAACAAAAAACAATAAATGGGTTTACCCAGAACTCGGGAATAAAATTTTCTCTAGGGAGACATAATTCATGTAAATCCATGGGGAGTTTTGCTTTTTATTTGGATTTAGTTATTGTCCTATAAAAAGATGGAATCCATTCTCCTTGAAGAAATTGAAGAGTGAGCATCTGAGTGCTGCATGAGTGTTTGTGAGAGAGAGAAAGTGAAATCTCTGGGGTTTTTGTAGTAGACACCATGTAAGTGACATCAAATCTATCTTTCTGTAGCAGCATTTATAAGGCTAGTCCTGCGTGAGTGCACACTTATATTTTGGAATGAGCAGATGGACAAGAAGGAGATGGGGAGAAATAATTCAAGAAGACATCTTGACTGAATTTCACTCCAATTATTTGTGTCCTGCCCAAGACTGGGAGATCTAAAATCCATTTTAGCAAAATAGGTGGGTTGCTGCATATCTTTGGCTATTAGAAGTCATTGAAATTTTATCTTTTTTAATTAGTTGACTGCAACCTCAAATTCCTGGTTCAAATAATCTTCCTGCCTCAGCCTTCTAAGTAGTTGGGACTATCGGTGCCCTGCCACAATACTCAGCTACCATTTTTAGTAGAGATGGGTTCTTGTTCTTGCTCAGGGTGGTCTCAAACTCCTTAGCTCAAGCAGTCCTCTTGTCTCAACCTCCCAGAGTGCTAGGATTTCTGGTGTGAGCCATTACATCCAGCCATAAAATATATCAAAATTTTAAAAGGCATAAAACTAGTACATATTTGGGTAGTTTTTTTTTTTTTTTTTTAAGACAGAGTTGCCCCAGGTATAGTGCAGTGGCATACTCACTGCAACTTCAAAGTCCTGGGCTCAAGTGAAGTGAAGCCATCCTGCTTCAGCCTCCCAAAGTGCTGGGATCACGGGTGTGGGCCACTATGCCTGGACAGACCCTATTACTTGATTGAGGAAGCTAGAAAATCACATTGCATAGGAGTGTGGATAAAAGGAATGTTAAAAATTGTGGCCATTTTTGCAATGTCTTATAGACATAGAGAGAATGTAGGGAATTGATGTATTCAAATTTGTGTTATGGAAATAAAATCTGCACAAAGGTGTAGAGAGGACAAAGTCAGAGTACCGACTAATAAGTGAGCTTACAACGTTACTGATATTCTATTTCAAAATTGGTGTTAGTGAAATAGTGGAAGTCAGAATGTCATGGGTCAAGGATTAAATGAAAGGTAAGGAGGAAAGAGAGAAAATTTGGTTTCTAGAGGAAGAGGTGGGTTTGTTTTAAATTGGGAGAGACATGAGAGTGTTGGTGTGCCAAAGGAGAGGCACTATAGGAGCCAGTTGGGATGGAAAGAAGAGGAAGAAAATTATGTTATCTTGATCCATGTTGGGTTCCATTTTAAATTCTCCATTGTCCAGGATAACCCAGAACGTCTCAGAATTACTTAATTCTTCTCCACCCCTCCCCCACAGAGTCCCAGGCTGTGCATATCTGTGAATACAATGCACAGGCAAATACAGAGTCTATCTGCCCTGGTCCCTCTCCCCTCTTCCAAGGCTTAGCTTCTACTCCCGCCTCACATTAAGTATCAAGGAGAATAAGAAGCCGCTTCGGATCCCTTGTGATGGAGCTGTTGTGTCCTCTGTCAATTGCTGATCTCTCAGCTATTCTTTGAGGTATCTGTGGTTTCAAAGTGGCAAATCTTTTCCAGTCAGGATCCATCCACTCAAGTAATTGGGCATTTGTAGATTTTGTTTCTGTAAAGAATGTAAGAAAGTAACAAAAAAGAGCAAAGTCATAATATTACCAGGACAATGAATGGTCTTTATTCTCTTTTCTAGTTTTCTTTCAAAAATATTCTCAACTTCTGAAGAAAATTACTGAAGATAAAACTATGATAGAAGTGTCAATTAACACAACATTGGAGTGTGTGAAACATAATTTGTCCATCCCAGGTAAAAATGAAAGTGCCCAGAATTCAGTTACTGACTATACTATGTAAGGATCTCAAATCAGTATTTCCAGTAAGATTCCCAAGTACACTAAGAAGTTGATTTCATGATCATTTTGAGTTATAAATATGCAAA
>NW_003852499.1:998703-1003557 GCF_000181295.1 Otolemur garnettii
AACCCGCCACCATGGGTGTATGTGGCTGGCGCCTTAGCCACTTGAGCCACAGATGCCAAGCCAGGAGACAAAATTCTTTTTTTTTTTTTTTTCAAAATTCTTATATGTATATTTTTATCCATGCAAGGCCAGAGGCTTAACTGTGAAAAATGTTGCCTCGTCTTATATTTCTTAAGGCTTTGCTTTTTTCCTGAACTTTCTGTGCACACTCAGTTTTTTTTTTTTACATAGCCGTTAAAAACATTTGATGAAAATGATGTGATGATAATTTTACTATGAATGTGAATATATAATATATATAACATATATAATTGATTATATTTACATATTTTTTAACCCTCCTTGCATACACTGTATCCCTTATTATTGATATCTTCTGTAAGTATGGTACATTTGATATATTATCATTAATTAGAGTTCATAATTTATTCATATTTCCTTAATTTTCACCTAATGTTCCTTTCACCGGATCTCAGCCAGGGTGCCACGTTATATTCGGTTTTCATGTCTCTAGGCTCCTCTTGGCTATAATAGTTCCTCAGGCTTTCTTTGTTTTTGATGACCTTGACAGTTTGAAGGTCAAATGGTCAGGTACATTATAGGATGTTTTCCTACTAGAATTTGTTTGATGTTTTCTAATAATTGAAATGGGATTACTGGTTTTTGTGAGGATGATCACAAATGTAAAATGCTTACTTTCATCACTTCATATCAAGGTGTATACTATAAAAATGATCTTTGACTTCCAGTGTTGACCTGATCATCTGGCTGCTCCCTTCAAGTTTCATAATGAATGTTGTCATTTCCTTCTCATTCTCATTTTGAAGATTGAGAAGTTCAAAACTTGAAGTGGCAAAGGTAGTGTTTGTTAGATTTCTCCACCATAAAATTACTCCCCCCCCCAACCCTTTCCATACCATACTTTTTGCACAGTACACACTTAAGGACAGGGGAGTGGTGCTCCTCATGCATTAGGGTGGAGTACTGTGAAACAGAACCGATGGGATGCATGTATAGAATGGTATTTATTTTTAAGGAATTGAAACAGTGGTGGAAGGTTGAGAAGTTCAAAACTTGATGGAAGCAGCCAGCAGGCTAGAAATTCAGGAAAGAGTTGTAGTTTGAGTCCAAAGGCATCTGCTGCAGACCCAGGAAGAGCTGGCATTGCAGATGAAGTCCAAAGGCTCTCCTGGAGAATTTCTGCTTGTTCAGAGGTGGTCATTCTTTTGTTCTACTCAGATTTGCTGATTAGGTGAGGCCTACTTACTTTATAGAGGGCAATCTGCTTTATTCAAGTTCAACAAAGTAAATGTAAATCTCAATAAAAAACATCCTCACAGAAACATCTAGAAAGTTTGACCAGATATCTGGGTGCTGGCTCAGAGAAGTCGAACATGAAATTACCCATCACAGGTATCTATATAACTTATGTGAAATTCTTGTGCATGAGAGTTGTCTCTTCAACTCCATTTATTAACTTACACAATGATTTCTTATGTCTGCATTGACTCATGGTTATTTATTTTAAACTTTGGCTTATAATACAATACTACATTATTAATTTTTTTGTTCCAGGTGTTCTTTCAGTGGGTTCCTGTGCTCCCCCCCCTTTATTTTTCCTGAAAGAAGATCTCACTCTGTCCCCCAGACTGGAGTGCAGGGTGTGACTACAGTTTACTACAGCTTCCAATTCCCAGGCTCAATTGAACCTCCTGAGTAGTTAGGACTATAGGTGCTCCTCAGCATACCCAGATAATTTTATAATTTTTTGTACAGTTGAGGTTTCACTACATTGCCTAGGCAGTTCTTGAACTCCTAGCCTCAAGGAATCCTCCTAGCTTGGCCTCTCAAAGTGCTAGCATTGTAGGTGTGAGCCACTGTGCTTTCCTGTGACCCTTTGACATATCACCATCAGTGTGGGTATTTCCCCCCCCCCCCACTTTAGTACTTTCTGGGACTACAAAATGCTACTCATGTCTTGGAGTTAGATAGTTCTTTGAGGGACCTGATTCCTTTTATTAAAGAAGAGCAATTTTGATAATTCGTATTTTCCTTGGCATTCATGTACTATTGTTTTAAAAAATTTCCCAAGAGACTTTTTTGACCTATGGATTGTTTAGAAGTGAGTTATTTTCCTTTTTTTTTTTTTTTTTTGAGACAGAGTCTCACTTGGTCACCCTTGGTAGAGTGCCATATCTTAGTTCACAGCAAGCTCCAACTCTTGGGTTCAAGTGATCCTCTGGCCTCAGCCTCCCAAGTAGCTGAGACTACAGGCGCCTTCCACAACACCCGGCTATATTTTATTTTAGCATGCCCAGGCTGGTTTTGAACCTGCCACCCCTGCTACAAGGGGCTGGCACTCTAACCACTGAGCACAGGCACCTCCCTAGTTTCCTTCTTTTATTAATTTTTAATTTGTTTCAGCAGTGTAAACTGATTCTTTGTACCCTCAATGAATCCCCAACAATAAAAAAAAAGTTAAAAAAAATTTGTTTCCATCGTGGTTGGAGAATACTTTCTATATGATTTCAATGATTTACAATTTGTGGAGATTTGTTTTATGTCCTAGGATATATGGTGTATTCTGACATATGGTCCACAGGCCCTTGAAAAGAATGAGTACTGTGTTGTTGGGCAGCGTGTTCTATGAATGTTGATTAGATCCTTGTGGTTGATGATGGTTTGAGTTCTATCTTCATGCTGATTTTCTGTGTAGTTGTTCTGTCAGTTGTTGAGAACAGGTATTGATCTGCCCATCTATAATTGCACATTTGTCGAACTTATCATGTCAGTTGTATCAGTTTTTGCTTTATACATTTACACCTTTGTTTTTTGGTGTATATACATTTATCTTTTTTCTGTCTGTTTGGTTTCTGTTGTTCAGTTGGCAATTTCTTTCTTTCTTTTTTTTTTGTAGAGACAAAGTCTCACTTTATTGCTCTTGGTAGAGTGCTGTGGCATCACACAGCTCACAAAAACCTCCAACTCCTGGGCTCAGGCAATTCTCTTGCCTCAGCCTCCCGAGTAGCTGGGACCACAGGCGCCCACCACAATGCCCAGCTATTTTCTTGTTGCAGTTTAGCCGAGGCCGGGTTTGAACAGCCACCCTTGGTGTATGGGGTCAGGGCCCTACCCACTGAGCCACAGGCGCCACCCTCAGTTGGCAATTTCTATTGTTTTGTCTTGCAATTCACTGATTTCTCTGTCATTCTAGTGTTGAATTCATCCACTGAGATTTTTATTTTGGTTATTATATTTTTTGATTATAAAATTTGCATTTGGTTCTTTATATCTTCTATTTATTTACTGAAGCTTCCTATTTTTTCATTTATTTCAAGCATGTTTTCACCTTGTTGAAGCATTTTTATCGTGGCTGCTTTAAAACCTTTGTCAGATAATTGTAACATTTGTGTTATCTTGCTTGTTGGCATCTGTTGATCAACATTTTTTGTAAATTTGAGAACTTCCTAGTTCTTGGATGATGAATTATTTTGGTGAATCCTGGACATTTTTGCATTATCTTCCAGAGTCTGGATTTTATTTAAACCTTATATTTTAACTGGCTTTTCCTGATACCACTCTAGTCAGATAGAGGGGGACCTTCACATTATTATTATTATTATTTTTTGGCTGAACTCAGGGAAGTTTATTGATGTTACATGACAAGGTGGGGCTCCCTAGGCTCCTCCCATTTTCAGAGGGTCTGGTGTGAAAACTGTGTCAAGGGGAGATTCTCAGTGAGGTGGGGGACTGAGTAGGCAGGGGCACCCCAGCAGCTAAGGGCCTTTCTCTTCCTCTTGTGCTCTGGCTGGGGCTGGTGGTCTGGGGGTTCTTACTCCTTAGAGGCCATGTGGGCCATAAGATCCACCAGCCTATTGCTGTAGCCAAATTCATTACCATACCAGGCAATGAGTTTGACAAAGTGGTCATTGAGGGCAATGCCAGCCCCAGCATTGAAGGTAGAAGAACGGGTGGCACTGTTGAAGTCAGAGGGAGGAGACAACCTGGTGCTTGGTATAACCCAGGATGCCCTTGAGGGGGCTCCTCTGATGCCTGCTTCCCCACCTTCTTTATATCATTGTATTTGGCAGCCTTCTCGAGACAGCAGGTGAGATCTACAACTGACACATTGGCAGTGGGGACATGGAAGGCCATGGGAATGAGCTTCCCATTCAACTCAGGGATGACCTTGCCCACAACCTTGGCTGCACCAGTTGAGGCAGGGATGATGCCCTGTGACCATCATGCCGCAACTTCCAAGGGGGGCCATCCACAGTCTTCTGGGTGGCAGAGATGGTATGGACTGTGGTCATGAGTCCCTCCACAATGCTGAAATTGTAATGGATGACTTTAGCCAAGGGGGCTGAGCAGTTGATGGTACATTGTTGAGGCTGTTTTCATACTTCTCGTGGTTCATACCCATTACAAACATGGGGGGAGAAGAAGGGGCAGAGATGATGACCCTTTTGGGTCCCGCTGTAGGTGAGCCCCAGCCTTTTCCATGTTGGTGAAGATGACAGTGGACTCCACAACATACTAAGTGCCTGCCTCACCCCATTTAATTTTGGTGGGATTTTGGTCCTGTAAGATGGTTATGGGATTTTCATTGATGACAAGCTTCCCGTTCTCAGCCTTGACTATGCCATGGAATTTTCCATGGTTGGAATCATACTGGAACATGTAGACCATGTAGTTGAGGTCAATGAAGGGGTCATTGATGGCTGCAATATCCACTTCGCCAGAGATAAAAGCAACCCTGGTGACCAGGCACCCAATACAACCAAAGCTGTTTATTCCGATCTTCACTTTCACCATGGTGCCTCAGGGATGCGGCTGGCGCTGCACTAGAAGAAG
>NW_003852499.1:1006985-1012050 GCF_000181295.1 Otolemur garnettii
CTCAAAGGTCAGTTTGTGAGATGATGAAGATCTACTTATGAATCAAACGTTCTCCATGGATATGCGATTGGATTGGCACTCATCATTATAGAGATAGATAATATATTTTTTTATGTGTAAGGGAGGTCCATGGAATTTTAGGTAGCCAGTCAGCTTAGTCACTCATGAGAGAATTGGTCCACACATTTATTCATTCACTCATAAAATGAACATTTATAGGACATTTTCATATGCCAGAGACTATCCTGTAGACCCCTTTTGTGTACACATATAGGGAGCATGACCCTCTCTCCTAACTTCTGTCTGACTGCTTAGGGATTGTTATAACTATGTGATGTGCTTTCTCTGTCAGTCTGGATTTTCTCTTTCCCTCCACCCAGGTTTATTGATGTACAACTGACATCAAATAAAATTCTTTATATTTAAGGTGTACAGTGTGATGATTTGACATACATATATATTGTGAAATGATTATCACCGTTGCTTAACACATCCATCACCTTACCGAGTCACCAACTTTTTGTGTGTGGAATGAGAACATTTGGAATCTACTTCCTAAGCAAATTTCAAGTGTGCAATAAAGTATTATTAACTATAGTCACTGTGTTGTACATTAGATCTCCAGAACTTACTCATCTTATAACTGGATGTTGGTACTCTTGGACCAACATTGTCCCATTTCTCCCACTTCCCCAATCCCTGGCAACCACCATGCTCCCCTTTTTCTTTTTTTTCTTTCCATATGACTGGCCGTAAGTTCCAACCTGTAGTGGTGATTATGCTATTTCCGACCTGGGAAGTAATTCTACCATAATCCAGAATAGGAGTAGGTTGAATCAGAATCGTCTTTTGTGCCAGAAAGGCCATTTTAAATTTTTTACAATTAAGTTCTCTGTGGACTTCCTTTGTTTATGTGAATTACAAGTGTTGCTACCCTTGGTTTCTATGAGACTGACTTTGTAACATTCTATATATGGATGGGATCATATAGTATTTGCCATTGTCTGACTTCACTTAGCATAATGCTCTCCAGGTTAATATATGTTTTTGCAAATGGCAGGAATACTTTATGTTTGGCTGAATGATAATCCATTGTATATATATATGTGCCACATTTTCTTCATCAGTCCATTGACTGACATTTAAATAGTTTCATCTTTGCTATTGTGAATAACTGCGATAAACATGGGATTGCAGATAACATGTTCTAGGAAATAAGGAAAACAATCCCATTTTAAAAAGTATCAAAAAGAATAAAATACATAGGAATAAATTTAACCAAAGAGGTACAAGACTAGCATGCTGAAAACTATAAAACATTGATGAAAAAAATTGGAGACACAAAGCAAGGGAAAGATATCCTGTGTTCATATATTGAAAGAGTTCATATTGTATCCTCATATTAACCTGAAATTAAAAAAGGAAAAAGTTCATAATGTTTAAATGTCCCTATTGGAATGACACCAGCAGTCTGGTCTGCTAGATTGTTCCCCCAACAAAAACAGCCAAAGGAATGACTAACTAGCTACATTTTGATGAGAATAATTAACAGAGAGCAACAGAGTACATCAAAGGAGTAGCAGAAGCCCTGTAGACTACAAACCCCAGGATTGCCACATAGAGAATGGAAGGAAATGCCTTGCCACTGCCTCCTCATCCCCCGCTTGGGATCAGATTAAAATCAGGAGGGACTGTCCCTGTAGGGAAAAGGTAAATGACAGGCCTCCACCAACCCCCATCACCTCCTCAGATACCTATAGTCCTCCACACTGGGGACTCCTAAAATCCTCACTCTGCTGCAAAGCCCAGCAGAGTGAGCTGCTTTTTTTTTTTTTTTTTCACAGGTTTTATGTCCTTTGATAGTTACTACTATGGGCAAAGTGCTGTTTTTTTTTTTTTTTTTTTTAACATTCAGATTAATTTGAGGGTAAAACAAGTAGGCTACATTGTCTGTTTGGCAAAGTCCCTGTTTAGTTATGCTCCTCAAACAAGAGGTGTGCCACAAACCCTTACATTATGTCCATTAAGTGAGAGCCCATCACACCAACCTCCTTCTCTCTTCCCTTCTCTCCCCTCCCACCTCCCTCTCCCTCAACTCGAATTGAAATGAGTTTTTCTCCTGTGCAGGCATGTATTTGTCTACTGTCTTCATGTTTGTATTGAGCACACTGAATACTTGCTTTTCCATTCTTCTGATACTTTACTAAGGAGAATGCTCTCCACCTCCATCCAGGTTAATATAAAAGATGCAAACTCTCCAGGTATTCCGTGGTATATATATGCCACAGTTTATTAATCCCTTCATGGGTTGATGGGTGGGTTGATTCCACATCTTGGTAATTGTAAATTGAATGTGATAAATATTCTCGTGCAAATGTCCTTTCGATAAAATGTTTTTTTTTTTCTTCTGAGCAGATGCCTAGTAATGGGATCATGGGATCAAATGGAAGGTGTATTTTGAGTTCTTTGAGGACTTTCCATACTTCTTTCCAAAGAGGCTGTATTAGTTTGCAATCCCACCAACAGCGAAAAAGTGTTCCCTTCTCTCCACAATCACATCAACATCTGCAATTTGGGGACTTTGTGGAACTATTCTCACTGGGGTTAGGTGATATTTTCCAGCGTGGTTTTGATTTGCATTTCTCTGATCATTAGGGATGATGAGCATTTTTCCATGTGTTGGCCATTCTTGTTTTCTTTTGAGAATGTTCTGTTTATGCCTCTTGCCCAGTGATAGATCAGTTTGTTTGCTCTTTTTTTGTTAATTAATTTGAATTCTCTGCAGATTCTAGTTAACAATCCTTTGTCAGATTTGTTACATGAAAATGTCTTTTCCCATTCTGAAGGTTGTCTATTTGCTTTGTGTGTCCTTAGCTGTGCAGAAGCTTTTTAGCTTAATTAAGTCTATTTGATGGAGTCTTTATAAAATCTTTCCCCAGGCCAATATCAAGAGTTTGTCCCACACTTTTTTTCTAGGATTTTTATCATTTTGTGTCTTTGATTTAAATCCTTTATCCATCGTGAGTCAATTTTTGTAAGTGGTGAAAGGTGCAGGTCCAGTTTCAGTCTTTCACATGTGGTTATCCTGTTCTCCCGGTACCATTTGTTGAATAAGGATTCCTTCCCCTAGTGCATGCTTTTGTTTGGTTGGTTGAAGATCAGATGGTGATAAGAGGCTGGTTTCATCTCTAGATTTTCTATTCTGTTTCATGGATCTGTGTCTCTATTTTTGCATCAATACCATGCTGTTTTGATCACTGTGGATTTGTACTATAACTTGAAGGCTGATAGAGGGTTGCTGCCAGCTTTGTTTTTATTACTAAGGATTGCCTTGGCGATCTGGGTTTTTTTCTGGTTCCATACAAAATGAAGAACGATTTTTCCAGTTCTTCAAAGTATGATGTTGGTATTTAATGGAGATTGTATTAAATCTGTAGATTGCTTTGGGTAGTATAGACATTTAACAATGTTTATTCTCCTCAACCAAGGGCATGGTATATCAATTCTTTTGTTAGTCTTCTGCTATTTCTTTTCTCAGGGTTTTATAATTATCTCTGTAGAGATCCTTTACCTCCTTTGTTAAATATTCCCAGGTATTTCATTTCTTTCAAGCTACTTTGAAGGGTATTGTGTCCATAATTTTCTTCTCAACTTGATTGTTACTGGTGTGTACAAAAGCTACTGATTTGTGGACTTGATTTTATATCCTGAGACATTACTGTATTTCTTGATCACTTTTAGGAGTCTTGTGGTTGAGTCTCTGGGGTCGGTTTTCTAAGTATAAGATCATATCATTGGCATAGAGCAAAATTTGATCTCCTCTGCCCCCATATGGATGCCTTTAATATCCTTCTCTTACCTGATTGAAATGGCTAGAACTTCTAGCACTATGTTGACTAGTAGTGGTGATAGTGGACATCCTTGTCTGGTTCCAGTTCTAACAGTAAATGCTTTCTCCATGTTTTAGTCCATTTAGTATAATTGTGGTTGTGGGTTTGTCATAGAGGACTTCTATCAGTTTAAGAAATGTGTCATCTATACTTAATTTCTTAAGCATACTTGTCAGAAAAGGATGCTGAATTTTGTCAAGTACCTTTTCTGTATCAATTGAGAGGATCATATGGTCTTTGTTTTTGCTTTTATTTATTTTGTGAATTACATTTATGGCTTGCATACATTAAACCAACCTTGTATCCATGAGATAAAGCCTACTTGATCATGATGTATAATTGTTTTTAATGTTTAGCTGTGTTCTATTTGAGAGTATTTTATTGAACAATTTTGTGTCAATATTTATTAGTGAAATTGGTCTATAGTTCCCTTTCTTTGTTGGATCCTTTCCTGGTTTTGGTATCAGGGTGATGTTTGCCTCATAGAATGTGTTGGGGAGTGTTCTTTCCTTCTCAATGTTTTGGAATGGGGAATAGGTTAAGCAGTATAAGTACAAGCTCGTCTTTAAAGGTTTGACAGAATTCTGGTGTGGAGCCATCTAGTTCAGGGCTTTTTATATTGTTGTGGTTGGAAGATTTTTTATTGTTGCTGCAATTTCAATGCTTGATATTGGTCTGTGCAACAGATCTATTTTTTCTGGGTTAAGTCCAGGGTGATTGTGTGATTCAGGTATTGGTGCATTTTGAGGGAGCTGCTTGGTGTCCATACAGTTGTGCTACCCACAAAAAAGGCACAAATACTGTGGCCCACAGCTCATGTCTCCTAGGGTTACTGTGGTATGGTATCTCAAAACTGGAAGTACCTGTTGGAGTCTGTACTGCTCTTGGTACATTGTCCTACTTCAGCACAAGCCCTGAGGGGCAGGACAGAGCAGTAACTGGGAAGGGTAGATAAAGTGGCTGAATAGCTGCTTGGCCTCACAGGGTGGAGTATAGCAGCAGCTCAGCTCAGGACCAGCATACCACAAAGCAGAGATGGTTCAATGGCATCAAAACCTCAGTGAGGGAAGGGTGCATGTAGCTAGGACTACATGCACCTGCCACAATGCCTGGCTATTTCTTTGTTTATATTAAATCATAACTGTGTACATTGATGCATTTATGGGATTCAGTGT
>NW_003852499.1:1012189-1019664 GCF_000181295.1 Otolemur garnettii
CATCATGAACATTAGGTGAGGTCCCCCCAAATACCTTCCCTCCTCCCACCTCCCCCATCCCTTCTTCTTCTCTCTCTTTTTTCCTTTTACTTTCTGGGCTATACAGAAAGTATACATTGATTTCGTAGTAGTATTGAGCACATTGGATATTTTTTCCCCTCATTCTTGAGATACTTTACTAAGAAGAATATGTTCTAGCTCCATCCAGGTAAACATAAAAGATGTGAAGTCTCCATCTTTTTTATGGCTGAATAGTATTCCATGGTGTACATACACCACAATTTGTTAATCCATTATGGGTTGATGGGCACTTGGGCTATTTCCATGTTTAGACAATTATGAATTGGGCTACAGTAAACATTCTGGTGCAGATATCTTTGTTGTAAAATAATTTTTGATCATCTGGGTATATACCTAGTGGAGGAATTGCAGGACTGAATGGTAGGTCTACTTTCAGTTCTTTAAGTATTATTGAAACTTATTTCCAAAAAGGTCATATTAGCTTGCATTCCCACCAGCAGTGTAGAGGTGTTCCCTTCTCTCCACATCCAGGCCAACATCTGTAGTTTTAAAATTTTATGATGTGAGCTAATCTTACTGGAGTCAGATGATATCTCAAAGTGATTTTGATTTACATTTATCTGATGATTAAGGATGATGAGCATTTTTTCATGTGTTTGTAGGGCATGCACCTGTCTTCATCAGAAAAGTCTGTGTTCAAGTCTCTTGCCTACATAGAAATGGGGTTATTTGTTCTTATTTATTAGTTTGAGTTCTCTGTGGATTCTGGTTATCAGACCTTTGCTGGAAAAATCTTCTCTCATTCTGAAGGTTGTCTGTTTGCTTTACTTACTGTGCTCTTGGCTGTGCAAAAGCTTTTTAGTTTGATCAGATCAGATCAGGTGTTGCTTCAATTACCTTGGGGGGGGGGTCCTCCTCATAAAATATTCTCCCAGGCCAATTTCTTCAATTGTTTTCCCTGTAGTCTCTTTAGTATTTTTATATTTTCATGTCTTAAGTTTATCCAGTGAGAATAAATTTTTGTTAGTGGTGAAAAGTTGGATCCATTTTTAGTCTCCTATAGGTTGCCAGCAAATTCACTGAGCACCATTTGTTAAATAAAGAGTCTTTCCCCCACTGAATATTGTTGATAGGCTTGTCAAAGATCAAATGACAATAAGTAGCTAGGTTCATCTCTTGGTTCTCTATTCTGTTCCATAAATCTACCACTCTGTTTTTGTGCCAGTACCATGCTGTTTTGATCACTATAGATTTAGTATAGCCTGAAGTCTGGTAACATGATACCTCCTGATTTGTTCTTATCTCTGAGTAATGTCTTGGCTATTTGAGTTTTTTTTCTAATTCCATATAAAATGAAGCACTATTTTTTTCAAGTTCTTTGAAGTATGACCATGGTGCTTTAATAGGGATTGCATTAAATCTGTAGATTTCTTTGGGTAGTATGGACATTATAACAATGTTGATTCTCCCTGGCCATGAGTGTGTGTGTGTGTGTGTGTGTGTGTTTTTTTTTTTTAGCATGTATTAACATCTTCAGGTATTTTCTTTCTCAGAGTTTCATAGTTTTCTTTATAGAGATCTTTCACGTCCGTTGTTAGGTAAATTTCCAGATATTTCATTTTCTTTGGCACTATTGTAAAGGGAATAGAGTCCTTGATTGTTTTTTCAGGTTGACTATTGTTGGCATATATAAAAACTATTGACTTGTAAGTATTGATTTTGTATCCTGAGGTGCTGCTGCATTCCTTGATCACTTCTAAGAGTTTTGTAGTTCAGTCCCTTGGATTTTCCAGGTATAGGATCATATCATAAGTGAAGAGTGAGAGTTTGATTTTCTCTGACCCTATTTGGATACCCTTGATCACCTTCTCTTGCCTGACTACAATGGCCAAGACTTCCATTACTACGTTGAATAGCAGCGGAGACAATGGGCATCCTGGCCTAGTTCCTGATCTGAGTGGAAATGGTCTCAATTTTACTCCATTTAATATGTTATTGGCTGTGGGTTTGCTATAGCTAGCCTCTATCAGTTTACAAAATGTCCATTCTATGCCTATTTTCTTAAGTGTTCTGATCATGAAACGATGCTGGATATTTTCAAAGGCTTTTTCTGCATCAATTGAGAAAATCATATGGTCTTTGTTTTTCATTTTATTGATATGATGTGTTATGTTTACAGGTTTGCATATGTTGAACCTACCCTGTAACCCTGGAATAAAACTTGATAATAGTGTATAATTTTTTTGATGTGTTGTTGAATTCTGTTTGCTAAGATCTTATTGAACATTTTTTTCATCAATATTTATTAATAATATTGGTCTATAATTTTCTTTCCTTGTTGAATCTTTTCTTGGTTTGGGTATCAGAGTGATATTTGCTTCATAGAATCTGTTGGGAAGTATTCCTTCTTTTTATATGCTTTGGAAAAGGTTGTATAATATAGTTACTAGTTCCTCTTAAAACATTTGATAGAATTTAGATGTGAAACCATCTGGTTCTGGACTTTTACTTTTTGGGAGATTTTGTTATATTGAAGCTATTTCAGTGATTAATATAGGTCTATTCAAAATTTTTAATTCTTTCTGGTTGAGTCTAGGAAGGTGGTGTGCTTCCACCTTCCTAGACTCCATTCCTAGTGGTCCATTTCCTTCAGATTTTCATGTTTCTGGGAATAGAGTTTTTTATAGTAATCATTGAGGATTTTTTTGAATTTCTCAGGTGTCTGTTGTTATTTCTCCTTTATCATTTCTGATAGATGATATTAGAGATTTTATTGTTCTGTTTCTGGTTAGGTTGGCTAAAGGTTTATCAATTTTGTTAATCTTTTCAAAAAACCAACTTTTTGTTTTGTTGACCTTCTGAATAATTTTTTTGTTTTCAATTTCATTTAATTCTGCCCTAATTTTGGTTATTTCTTTTCTTCTGCTGGGTTTGGGGTTGGAATGTTCTTCCTTTTCCAGTTGCTTGAGATGATCCATTAAGTTGTTGGCTTCCTCTCTTTCTGTTTTCTTTTCTTTCTTTCTTTCTTTCTTTTTTTTTTTTAGAGACAGAGTTTTTACTTTGTCACTCTTGGTAGAGTGCTTTGGTGTCACAGCTCAGAGCAACCTCACCTCTTGGGCTTAGGCAATTCTCTTGCCTGAGCCTCCGAAGTAGCTGGGACTATAGGCGCCTGCCATAATGCCCAGTTATTTATTTATTTTTTTTTTGTTGTTGCAGTTTGGCTGGGGCTAGGTTTGAACCCGCCATCCTCAGTATATGGGGCCAGTGCCCTACTCATTGAGCCATAGGTGCCACTCTTTCTGTTTTCTTGAAGGCTTCCAATACTATAAATTTCCCTCTTAGGACTGCCTCTGCAGTATCCCACAAATATTGCTAATTTGCATCTTCATTATCACTTTGTTCCAAAAACTTGGTGATTATCTTCTTAATCTTGTCTTTGACCCAGGTATCACTCAGCCTAAGATTATTTAGTTTTCATGACTTTCTTTGAGTATGAAGATTCCTTTTGCTGTTGAGTTCACACTTTTATTCCATGGTGGTCTGAGAAGATACAAGGAATAATTTCTATTCTTTTAAATTTGCTGAGGTTAAACTTGTTTCCTAGGATATGAGCAATTTTAGAGGATGATCTGTGGGCTGAGGAGAAGAATGTATATTCAGTTTTATTAGGATGAAATATTCTGTAGAGGTCTGTTAAGTCCATTTGTTCTAGAGTCAGGTTTAAGTTTACTATTTCTTTGTTTAGTTTCTTCTTGGAGGATCTATCCAAAACTGTCAAAAGGGTGTTAA
Organism: Otolemur garnettii; assembly: GCF_000181295.1. Classification (NCBI taxonomy): domain Eukaryota; kingdom Metazoa; phylum Chordata; class Mammalia; order Primates; family Galagidae; genus Otolemur; species Otolemur garnettii. The sequence continues at coordinate 1,016,000 of NW_003852499.1, forward strand.
AATCTCCAACTATTATAGTGCAGGAAGGTATTAAGTTGTTCATATCCATTAGTGTTTGCTTTATAAATTGAGAAGCATTCTGGTAGGGTGCATAAAAGTTAATTATCAAAATCTTTTCATGTTGGGAGTTTCCCTTGACAAATGTGAGGGAAATCCTTATCTTTCTTTATCTTGGTTTGTTTAAAGCCAATTGTATCTGCAACTAAAATTGCAACCCTGCTTTTTTCTGATTTCCATTTGCCTGTATTATAGATGTCCATCCCTTCATCTTGACTCTATTTTTATCCTTTAAGGCAAGATGACCTTCTTTTATGCAGCAGATATCTGGTCTAAGTTTATGTTTCCAGTCAGCCAGCCCGTGCTTCTTCAGAGGACAATTTAAACCATTCACATTAATTGAGAGAATTGATAAGCCTGGTTGTGTTTTGGGTGTCACAATTTTTGGATGGCCAGTGGACATTTTTAATATTTTCACCACTGTGGAAGCTGGGTTTTATTCAAAACTTCTGGGTGAGTTTACTTTGGTGGTAGAGCATTGTGCTGGTCATTATGGAGGATGGGTCTGAGAATATCCTAGAGAGCTGGTTTAGATATGGCAAATTTCTTCAACATGTGTATGTCATGAAAGTATTTGATTTCTCCATTACAAATGAAACTCAGTTTAGCTATATACAGAATCCTGGGCTGGAAGTTGTTTTGTTTTAGGAGATTAAAGGTTGGTGACCATCCTCTTCTGGCTTGAAATGTTTTGGCTGAGAGATCTGAGGTCATTCTGATATTTCCCCCTTTGTGGGTGATACTTTTCTTACATCTGGCTCCTTGCAGAATTTTCTCCTTCATCTTAACTTCAGCAAAGTTAATCACAATGTGTCTAGGAGATGCTTTATTTGGATTGAGTCTTGCTGGGGTTCTGAAACTTTCTACTATCTGAAGTTCTGTATCTCTTGCAATGCTTGGGAAATTCTCCTCCATAATCTCTTGGAGTAGAGCATCTTTACCTTTAGGACCATCCTCTTCTCCTTCAGGAATTCATATAAGATGAATGTTTGGTCTTTTAGAGTGATCTCACAACTGTCTCAGGGAATGATAGTTTCTGCTGTCCATTTGTCTGCCTCTTTGAGCTTTGGGGAACATTCAAAAGCTTTGTGTTCAGTTTCAGAGATCCTTTCTTCTGCCTGGCTAACTCTATCACTGAGGGATTCTACTGTATTTCAGAAATTGTTGACTTTTGTTTCCTTGAGCTCTGCTATATCTTTTTTTCATTATGTCCATATCTTTGGTGACTTTGTCTTTGAATTCATTAATTTCTTGAGACAACTTTAGAACTATTCTTTGGATTTCAATTTCAATTTCTTATATATATATGTATATATATTTTTAATTATCTGAATAATATCCAATGGATGCTTTTTTTTTTTCTTTTTTTGCAGTTTTGGCAGGGGCTGGTCTTGAACTCGCCACTCCCTCTCTATGGGGCCAGTGCCCTGCTCCTTGAGCCATAGGTGCCACCCTGGATTTCAATTTCTAACTTTTCTTCCATTCTATTCATCTTATTTGCCATTCATATTCTGAATTTGATTTCTGACATTTCAGCTATTTGTTTATGCATGGCACCTTCAGTTGTATCTCCTTTGCATTCCTTGGGAGGATTGATCTACTCTGGTTATTCATGTTGCCAGAGTTCTTCTGTTGATTCTGAATCATGTTTATTTTCCACCATTTGGTTATTAGAACTGGTAGGGTGACATTGAATTGGGGTTCCAAGGTAGTAGAGATAATCAGCCCCTTACCAAAGCACTAGGCTTTGTAATTGTGGCTTATCTCCTACAACCTTACAAAGGCCCATTTCAGAGTTTTGGCCAGAGACTCTGAGTACCTACTTGGTGAGATAGTGTTTTGATATCAGCCAACCTCTACCCTATCCTAAGAAGCCATGATATTAGGTTTAAATCTTGGCTGTGAAGAGATACAAATAGCTGCAGCATCCAGCTCCCACCCTTCAGTTCTCTTCCACTACAACTTCAAAGGTCAACCTCAGAGTGTCCCTGGGTATATAGCCTCAGACACAAGTTCCAATTAAATTGACTCAGGTGGTGCAAATCCTGTTCAACAGGGAGGGATCCAAGGGTCCCCAAAAACACAATGGGAGCCAGGGATCCATGCCCCTACCTGCCATATTCAGTCCACACTGTTGTCTGCTTTCCTGCTCACAGGCTCATTTGCAGCTAGGGACCATGTCCCCACCCATCAGTCTCTGGAAACCTAGCAAGCCTCTGCCTGCCAGACCTGTTGGAGTCAGGTGACCATGCCCCCTCCCACTGATCTCAGTCCACACCTGGCAAGCCTACGTTCTCTGGCTCTGTTGGAGTCAGGGCACCACGCCCACCCTCAGGCCTCAGTCCACAACTGGCAAGCCTCTGCTCACCAGCCCAGCTGGAGTCAGGAGACCATGCCCCTGCCTGCATGTCTCAGTCCACTCCTGGAGGCTTGCTGGCTCTGTTGGAGTTAGGGGACCACACCTTTGCCCTCAAGTGTCAATCTATACCCATCAAGCCTTTGCTTACAGGCTGAGCTGGGGCTAGGGACCAGCCCTGCTAACCAAACTGAGTCCACATGGGGCAACCACTTTCCCTCTGTGGGTGCCATCAGAGCCCGGAGTTTTGCAACCACTCTCACCAGACACAGCTGAACACCACCACTGGCTGGGCAACGTTATACCAGGGGCCTGCTCCTCCTTCCTCTGAGTGTCCCTTTCTTCCCATACTCACTTTCTTCCACACAAGTCACAGATTCCATCCTGATGTTCAGTGGTCCACACTATGCCCAGATATCTCAGGAAAAGACCAACACTCTGCACTCTGCAGGGGGCAGAACTTCAGATTGCCATGTGAGGGGGGAAAGGTGGCCTGGGAGTTTGAAATTGTGGGGAAAAATATCTGTTCAATTTTATGACTGGTGGGGTGGTGTCTAGGTTCATAAATGGGACCTCACTAGAGAAAGAGACCCCGTTTAGTGGCTCTCTCCAGTAAGGTAAAATGAGAGGTCTTTTGTTCTATGCTCACTAGTAAAGAGCCTGCAGTGGGCCTCCCACTTGGGGGGGGGGTCTCCCATCCTCTTGTCAATAGGTTTTGTACCTGTAATTTGTTTTCCTGAATGCTCTTCCTTGGAGTTATAGCTTGCCAAACTCCTTTCTTGGTTCAGCTCCCCACCTTTGGCTTCATAGAGTCTGATTCTGTTCAGTTTTTCTCCCTCTGGTTAGGAGCCTCTGCTGAGGGTTGCTACCAGTCAGCCAGCTTCCCAGAATTCCAACAAGTGCAAATATATATGCATCCAAATTGGACACCTAAAGATATAAATCAAATATTAATGATTATGAAGTGAGAAATAGATAGCAAACCAACAAATTAGTGTTCTTCAGTGGCTCACTTTTAGCAATGAACAGATCAACCACACAGAAAATTTGTAAGGAAATATTGGAATTGAACTGCACTTTAGACAAAGTGGATCTAAAAGATCTATATGGAACTTTTCATTCAATAGCAGAATACAGATTCTTCTCTAATGCACATGGCACATTCTCCAGAATAGACAATGTTGTAGGCCATAAAACAAGTCTTTTTTTTTTTTTTTTTTTAGACAGAGTCTCACTATGTCACCCTTGGTAG
>NW_003852499.1:1019705-1026895 GCF_000181295.1 Otolemur garnettii
TTTTTTTTTTTTTTTTTAGACAGAGTCTCACTATGTCACCCTTGGTAGAGTGCCATGGCATCACAGCTCACAATAACCTCAGACTCCTGGGCTCAAGTAATTCTCTTGCCTCAGCCTCCCAGGTAGCTGGAACTATAGGTGCCCACCACAATGCCTGGCTATTTTTGTTGTTGTTGTTGTTATTGTCATTATTGCTTTAGCTGGCCCAGGCTGGGTTTGAACCTGCTAGCCTTGGTGCATGTGGCTGGTACCCTATCCACTGAGCCATGGGCACTGCCCACAAAACAAGTCTTAGCAGAGTTAAGGAAATCAAAATTATATCAGTATTGTTTCTGGCAACAGTGGTATGAAACTAGAAATCAATGATGGGAGGAATTTTGGAAAAATCATAAATATGTGGAAATTGAACAGTATGTTCTTGGGCAAACAATGAGTCAAAGGAGAAATCATAAGGAAAATTTAAAAATATTTTGAGAAAAATAACAATAGAAACACAGTATACCAAAACCTTTGGGATACAGCCAAAGCAATTCTAAGAGGGAATTTAATAGCAAAGAGTGTCTACATTAAAAAGGAATGAAGATCCCAAATAACTAGCTTAACATTATGTTTCAAGGAACTAGAAGAAGAACAAACTAAACCCAGAGTTAGCAGAAGGAAGAAAATAAATATCAGAACAGAAATAAATCATATAAAGAATTAAAAAGCCATAGGAAAAAAAATCAATAAAACTAATGATTTTTTTCAAAAAAATAAAATGAACAAACATTTAATTAGATTACAAAGAGAAAAGATGTAAATCTATAAAATAGGAAATGAAAGCAGCAACATTACAGTTTTTAGTGTACAGATCTGTCTTGGTTAAATTTATTTGTAAGTATTTAAATTTTTTGAACAGAATTTGAATTTTTTTTTTAACAACAGATGCCTCAAAATAAAAGAGATGATAAGAGACCATTATGAACAATTATATGTCAACAAATTTGATAACCTGGAAGATAAACAGTTAGAACCTCCAATGATTGAATCAGAAAGAAATAGAAATTTGTGCAACCATGTCCCACCCTGAGAGCAGCATTGGCTGAGACCTGTGGAAACTATCAGGGATCAATTGAAGAAATAGTGTTACGAGCAATGGTAAAGCAAGACACAAGACATAGAGTAGAATTAAAAGTGGGAGCTCGGGTGGTGCCTGTGGCCCAGTGAGTAGGGTGCCTGCCCCATATACCAAGGATGGTGGATTCAAACCTGGCCCCAGCCAAATTGCAACAAAATAGCCAGGTGTTGTGGCAGGCTCCTATGGTCCTAGATACTTGGGAGGCTGAGGCAAGACAATTGCCTAAGCCCAAGAGCTGGAGGTTGCTGTGAGCTGTGATGTCATGGCACTCTACCAAGGGGCGACAAAGTGAGACTCTATCTCTAAAAAAAATAAAGTGTGAGCTCAGGGGTCCATTGCCCACAGTGGGATTCTGGCAATGGCCCAGAGTGTTTGCTCCACTCTGATTTTATTGAAGTCTATTTGCCTAGATGGTAAAATGAGGGAGGGAACAAAGATGTCAGCAGTTTCTCAGATTGATCATATCAGCTTCTATTGTTATTATAACAATAATCTTAAGGGTAGCCTTCAATAATCTGAAATCTGAGCCTTATATTGGGAGAGCCTCCTGCTTGAGGTCACACACACAGATTTCTAGGGAGGTGTTAAACTCTGCTAGTTCTCTGTGGAGTAAAATGCCACCAGTGTTAATCTCCTCTGAGGGATCAGTGGGAGGGAGGCATTTTCCTCTTATCACTATCACAGAGGATTTTCCTCTGCTATAAGGGATATAAGCTCTTCTGCCCATATCTCAGGGCCCGAGCTACTCCCTTGGTCTCTGCCCCAGGCAAATGCAAATCTCCACAATGGGTATCTGCTTTGCCTGTTTAATGGGCAGGATTCCCCAGAAGATGTATCTTTTATTAGGACTTTTCATAGCCTCTTCTATGACCATTATTCTCCTCAGAGTGCTCACAGACCCAGCAGGGTATTTGTAAGTTGTATCCCTAACAGGCTAGAATTTTGGAAAAGGCAAGAAGCTTGCTAGCAATAGTTGGCTTAAACATAAACTAGCTGACTTTTCTTTGTTCAGACTTACTCAGCTTACTTTTTAGTTTTCCTTTTTTTTCTTGGGGTGCTTTCCTTTGCCAAGAATGGGGTGTTTGGTCCCCATTCTCCCAGCACAACCATCATGGAAAACACCTGCACTCTTTTGATGGGAATGGAAATTAGGACCACAATTGTGGGTAACAGTATTTAGGTTCCTCTAAAAACAAACTAGAATTAACATATGACCCTGCAATGCCATTGCTAGGTACATATACAAAAGAAGGGAATTAAATATATTAAAAGGATGTCTGCATTTCCATGTTTCTTGCAGCACAATTCACAATAGCCAAAATTTAGAATTGATGTTAAGTGTCCATCAAGGATGAATGGATAAAGAAATTGTGGTGCATATACAGAACAGAATATTATATAACCATAAAAAGAACAAAATCTTGTTATTTGCAACAATATGAATGGAAATGGAAAACATTATATTAAGTGAAATAAGCCAAGCACAGAAAGACAAATCTTGCATGTTCTTAACTCATATGTGAGAGCTAATATTAAAAACAATTGATCTCTGATGGCGCCTGTAGCTCAGTGGGAAAGGCGCTGGCCACATACACTGAAGCTGGAGGGTTTAAACCCGGCCCAGGCCAGCTAAAACAACAATGACAACTGCAAAAAAAAAAAAAAAAAAAAAAAAATAGCTGGGCATTGGGATGGGCACCTGCAGTCCCAGCTACTTGGGAGGCTGAGGCAAGAGAATTGCTTAAGCCCAAGAGTTTGAAGTTGCTGTGAGGTGTGATGCCATTGCACTCTACCCAGGGTGATAGCTTGAGACTCTGTCTCAAAAAAACAAAAAAAGGAATTGATCTTATGGAGACATCAAATAGAATGATGGTTGCCAGAGAGTGAGAAGGGTGATGTGTGTGTTGGGATAAAGTGGGGATGGTTAATGGGTGCAAAAATATAGTTGCATAGTTAGAATGAACAATATTCATTGATTATGCTTGTAAACACTCTGGGAGGTTGAGGCAGGTAGAATGCCTGAGCTCACAGGCTTGAGACCAGTCTGTGCAAGAGTGAGACCCCATCTCTAAAAAGAGGGCAGGCATTGTGGTGGGCATGTGTAGTCCCAGCTACTTGGGAGGCTGTGGTAAGAGAATTGCTTGAGGCCAAGAGTTTGAGGTTGCTGTGAGCTATGATGCCATGGCCCTCTACTGAGGGTGATAAAGTGAACTCTGTCAAAAAAAGAAAAGAACAATATTTGATAGCACAACAAAGTGTCTGTAATCAAAATAAGTTATGGTATACATTAAAATAAGTAAAAGAGTAGAATTGAAAAGTTAATACAATGAAATGACAAATACCTGATGTGATGAATACTTTAATCACTCTGATCTGATTAATTTACATAACACACCTGTGACATAGTATCACATGTACCCTATAAATATACACAACTATTATATACCCATGAGAATTAAAAGTAAAAAATCAGAAAAAAGAAATCCTGAACAGACTAATAACAAAGAGTTTGAAGTAGTAATGACAAATCTCCCAATTAAAAAACCCAGGACGAGATGACTGTATAGCTGAATTCTACCAAATTTTTTAAAAAAGAATTAAGACCAATATTTTTCAAACTCTTCTGAAAAATAGAGCTGGACAGAAAACTTCCCAACACATTTTATAAGGCCAGCATTACCTTGATAACCTAAGCCAGATAAAGACACAAACCACAAGAAAAGAAATTTACAAGTCAAAATCTCTGATGAACATTGATGTAAAAATCTTCAAAAACTTAACAAATCAAATCTAACAACCCATTAAAAACATTATACCTCATGATCAAATGAGATTTATTCCTGAGTTACAATGTTGGTTTAACCTATGCAAATCAAATCAATGTGATACATTACATCAGGCGTCCTCATGTCCACATGCAGCCCACGTAGGACATTTATCCGGCCTGCCAGGTGTTTTTGCCACCACTGCCTGTCCTGCTTAGTAGCCGACTCATCCCAGAGTCCTCAGTCTGGCCCTCCAATGGTCTGAGGGACAGTGAACTGGCCCCCTGTTTAAAAAGTTTGAGGACCCCTGCATTACATCAACAGGCTAGAAGGACAAAAACCACATGATCATATGGATCATAAGGAAGCAGAAAAACACTGGACAAAGTTCAACATCAATTTATTATTATTTTTTAATTTCAAAATATTAAAGGGGTATAAATGTTTTATGTACATGGATAACTTTTGTAATGCTCAATATCCTTTCTTGATAAAAACTTTTAACAGTTTAGGTAGAGAAGGAAAATTTCTCAACACAATAAAGGCCAGTTATGAAAAACTCACAGCTAATAGTGTAATAAATGCGGAGAAATGGAAAGTTTTTCCTCTGAGATCTGGTACAATGTAAAGATGTCCATTCTTGCCACTTTTATTCAACATAGTACTGGAAATATTATCAAGAGCAATTATCAAGAAAAATAAATAAAAGGTGTCCAAAGAAAAAAGAAAAAAGTGGCTCAGTGCCTGTGACTCAAGTGGCTAAGGTGCCAGCCACCTACACCTAAGGTGGCGGGATTGAATCCAGCCTGGCGCGCCAAAACAACAATGACGGCTGCAACCAAAAAATAGTCGGGCATTGTGGTGGGCACCTGTGGTCCCAGCTACTTGGGAGGCTGAGGTGGGAGACTCGCTTGCGCCCAGGAGTTGGAGGTTGCTGTGAGCTGTGATGCCACAGCACTCTACCCAGGGGGATAGCTTGACGCTCTGTCTCAAAAAAAAAAAAAAGAGAAAAGAAAAAAGTAAAATTATCTCTATTTGTAGGTGACATGATCTTACCTGCCGATCTTAACCTTACCTGATCTTAACCTCAAAGACTAAGTCTAATAAATAAATTCAGTAAAGTTGCAGGATATAAAATCTACATGAAAAAAATCCATGGCAGTCCTATACACAACAAATACCTAGTCAAAAAAGAAACCAAGAAAACAATATCATTTATGATAGCATCAAAAATTTTAAAATACTTAGAAATAATACTTAAAAAATACTTAAGAACTTAACCAAGGAGATGAAAGATCTGTAGACTAAAAACTATAAGATGTTGATGAAAGAAATTGAAGAGGACACAACTAAATGGAAAGATATACCATGCGCATGGATTGGAAGAATTAGTATTGCTAATAATTGTCTACATTAAAAAAAATTCTCTAATAAACAATCTAAACACACATCTCAAGAAACTAGAAAAACAAAAACAAATTAAACCCCAAGTTTGTAGACTAAAATAAATAATAAAGTCTACAGCAGAAATAAACAAATATAGTAGAACCACCATATTGATCACTTCCTTAAGTTGACCTAATTTTCATAAACTGGACATACACCACACGCATGTATTAGTACAAAAGGCCTTGTTCCTTATATTGACCACTCTGTACGTTGACCATTTTGTCACAGTGTAGTCAACTTACAGAAATCCTACTATAGTTTTGCTGGTAGCAAGCCTGAAACTTTTGCATCTGGTAAAGGGATTTATTATAATCTAGGGTTTGACCTAAGACTCTGCATAAAGTGGTCACAAACTTCTTTTAAATATTTCTATTGAACCAGAGACAAAATTAGGAAATTACCAGAAGAGCTCCTATTAAATGGCAAGAAATTTTTCATGCCATTGGCAGTAAATGGGTAGATTCTGCTAGTCCCTTGTAAGAGCTAAAAGTATCTACAAGTATAGGTCCATTTTGGATTAGAAGAAAAGGTCAAACTGAAAGTTTCCATCATGCTCTGGATATTAAACCAAAGTCATACCCAACAAGTGACTTATGACTAACACTAATAAGCCTTTTATGGTTTTACCCAGGACTAAAGTTAATAGGCATCTTTGGGCTTTTTTTTTTTTTTTTTTTTTGAGACAGAGCCTCAAGTTATCCCCCTGGGTAGAGTGCTGTGGCATCACAGCTCACAGCAACCTCCAACTCCTGGGCTCAAGTGAGTCTCCTGCCTCAGCCTCCCAAGTAGCTGGGACCACAGGTGCCCACCACAACACCTGGCTATTTTTTTTGGTTGCAGCCATCATTGTTGTTTGGTGGGTCTGGGCTGGATTCAAACCTGCCACCTTAGGTGTATGTGGCTGGCGCCTTAGCCACTTAGGCCATAGGCGCCAAGCCACGTCTTTGGGCTTTAAGTGAAGTCCATAAAAGAGACAGCAAATGATACAGCCTTTTCATGATCCAAAGCCACTTCCAAAGACACCAGAAGAAAGAATAATTTTGACAATGTAACCGATGATATGCTAACCAAAATGGGATGTAGCCCACATTTCTGTCTGTCCATATTCTTGAGGGCTCCTCAAGAGCCCTCTTTTCGTTGGCCTTCTGCACATGAATGCTCAATATCCTGTGCACCTCTGAGAGATGGAAAGTTACAATGAGACAGGGAAAGGATCATTACAAATTCAAACTATTTCTTAGCAATGTTTCTCTCCTGAACTGAAGGAATTTACTTAGGAATTTATGATGGGTTTAAAGGATTTTAACTTTGTTCCAAATCTGATTTCTATTTTTAAAATTGCTAAAGGAATCCCTAAGATTGGCTGTTATAATGATTTGTAAAATTATTATTTTTTAACTTGATTTTCCCACAGGTACCACTAAGACAGTTGTTTGGGATGAGAGCTCTCTAAATATTTTTCTTTTTAAATATAGACTATTTATTTATTCCAAAAGTGACTCAAGTCAATAAGCCAAAGATAGATTAAGAAAACAAAGACCTACCTTGCCACAGGGGTTAAGAATAGTGTTTGTGTAAACCCTGTCTCTGGTCCACCAAAGAATGTGAGAAGCCTTCAGTCACAAGCTTACTTATTTTTGACACTGGGCAGTAGATTCTGGGATGTGATATTCTCCAGCACTAATTCAAGCTATAAAAGGAGAGGTGCCATGCCCAAAGCCCTTTATGGACTGGGTCTTCTCATTAAGATCAATTTCCCCAGGCTTGGCACCTATAGCTCAACTGGCTAAGGCGCCAGCCACGTACACCTAAGGTGGCGGGTTCGAATCCCCAGCCCAGACCCGCCAAACAACAATGAC
>NW_003852499.1:1027107-1040241 GCF_000181295.1 Otolemur garnettii
TGTCATGTCTTTTTGAATGGGTGACTGAAGCAAACTAATGTTTGTCCTACTGACAGCAGAGACCAGAAAAAGAGTGTTCTCTCTCACTGATCACAAAGCCAAGTTCTCAGGACATAAAATAAGATGAAAGGAGAGCATGGCATTTTGTCCAAACACTCAGTGGTCTGGTGAGACCACGAACTCCACAGCATGTGAGGCTGGCTTGCAGAACGGGCTTACAAGGGCCTATGCCTATATTCTGCCCTCTGATTTTGCTCTCTATGACACACAACAGAGACAAAGGAAAACAAAGACCATCTCTGGGAAGGAAAGGATCAGAAAATAAGAGTACTCATACCAAAACCAAATAACCCCCAACAGAGTCCTTATACACAAGAACTAGTTCACACAAATGTTTTTCTTATAAATGCAAATTTAGAAAGGGAAAGAGACAAAGAGACTTAACTATTCTTCACTTGACTCCACAGTCTCTGTACTAGCTGGAGCGAATATAGCCTCCTGGTAGCTCTCCAAAACTGTAGGGCAGGGAAAAATCTCTCTTATCGCTGAAAGTTCGATCACTGAGTCTATGAAATAAATTGACAGGAGAAAGATTAACAAAAGAAAAACCATTTTAATTAAGTGCTTATACATGGGAGTCCCACAAAATGGGAGACTCAAAAAAGTATCAGATGATTGAAATTTACATGGCATCCTGAGCTATAAGAAAGGAACAGGGCCTGGGGCTTTTGAGGGTTGGTGTCAATGCAAATTATGGAAGTGTGAGGGGAAAAAAATGAATGGATGAACAAAGGCTGTCTCTCAGGTAATACAACTTGTCGGGGGGCAGCCCTCATAAGAATGGAACGACAGCTTGTGACCAAGTCTGTCTGGCCATCGTCAGGGGTGTTGACCTCAGTGTGCACTCCTGTGATAAGGTCATCTTCCTGGTTGATGAGGTCCCCTCAAGGGGAACTCATAACAACTGAGGTTTCCTTTGGGGAACCTATTTGTAGGTGTAGGAAGGCAGGGGAAGGCCAGTGAGCCTGTGGTTCTCCTTTTGTTCAAAGTACTGAGCCCACCCAAGTGCACATACATTGGAGTAGTATTAAGCTTATAACACAGTTTGCAGTAATAATGTATTATTTTGGAGTATTTAAGATGAAATGAGGATGAAGCTAGGAGCTCAATATAATGATGAAAATAGAGAAATAGAGAAAATAGAAAATAGAGATCTTCTATAAATCCATTAAATTTAGAATAACATGGGTGAGAAGAAATACATTTTTAAGAGACGTGTACAACAGATTTTGTTTTCTTACAAAAAACCATTAGCAATCTTCAAAAATATATTAGTAAATTTAAACAGCCAATTTTAAGAGCTGTTTTTATAATACAGTGGACGGCAAACCTATTTGGAAAGAAAATCTAGCTTTATTCTCCCCAAATTTTACTTTGCAAGGTTTCAGAATTTTGTAAAATACTTTGAATAGCCTTTCTGAAAATGGTTATAGCCTTTCAAAATGCTAGTATTGATGATCTTTTAAATGTCAATTTTATTTTATAAAATGATAAATTTTCATCATAAACTAATAGTTAACATTTTGTAATGAAACATAAGAAAATTAAAATAGGTTTTATTTGTTCTTGAATAGTTAGTTTCAAAGGAAGGGGCAATACTTACCAGGAGCAGAAGTACTTAAGAATGAATTTTTTTTAAAAAAGTGTATTTCCTGGAAGGTATTAAAACACACACTACATAAACAAAATTCCAGCAATGCAGCTGTTTTTTCCTGCAATAATTACTTCAAATTGAGTAGACAAAGATCATTCTGCTTGAAAATATAATAACTTGAAAAGCCTACCTGGGTTTAGTAACTACAGCTGTTACCCTAAATGAGTGGTGGAGAGATGGATTCTCCAAAACAGAGTTTATTCAGGAAGAGCAAGAGGTTGCAATCCAGGATATGCATGCTCTGGTAAACCATAGGCATGTCAGAAGGAGCTGGAGTAAGGCAAGCTTATAAAGAAAAAAGGGGAAGACTGCATAAATTGTTTTGAAACAAAGTTCACTGGTTGCCCAAGCTCAAAGCAGGAGTTGGCAGTTACTCACTGGTAACATGGGTTGTGGCTAGTATGACGTCTTTCACAGAATCGCCTTATCTGGAATTTTTGTGGTTTTTAGAGAGTCATTGGAACAGTTCTTGTCATAGGTATAAATGCATTAGAGCTCCTTCTTCATGGCCTCCTGGTTGCATTTATTAAGGCTTGATGTAAGTGACTCCATCTTGATATTGACAACTTTTCCAAAACTAAGTTCTACTCAGGCCATTCAATGATAATGGTCTCTAACGGGGAGCTTCTATCAACAGATTTTCCTTATGGGCAAGTGAATTCATGGATTAGTAGGTCAGAGTATGTGGAATGTAATATATGTCCCTATCTAAAGAATTTAAGGGATCACTTCTCAGCCGTTGGGCTAAGACTAAGTATTAAGAGTTTTAGGAGCAGTGACTAGAAATGTAGCAGTTTGTATGGGACAAAAGTTTACATGAAAGCCCCCAGGTTTCTGATCCAAGTTTCCAAGATCTTGACAGGATCTTGCTTCAGGGAATAGGCACGGGATTTTGGAGGCCAGATAAACTCTGGGACACCAGATTTTTGGGATGAAAGTTTTGTCAGTATGCAGCAAGGGACACAGCTTGGGCAGCCTTCCTGTAGGTCCCAGGAATGGAGAACTTGTTATTATCCATAAACCTTAACTTCAGTGGCAGGGGATCTATCTCCGGCTGGGTATGTAGTGCGAGTTCCAGTCTAGCCATGTCCTCACCTGTTATGTATGTTTTCTTGTGTTGACCCAGGGGCTGAGGGCTTCCCTGGAACCAGGTGAGTCTTGAGTCTGTTCTCCATGAAATGTCAGCTCACAGTGAAGCAGAGCCTCCTTGCTCATTTCATTTTGGGAGCTTTAGTGTTGGACTCAATACATTATTTCTTGAGTTTTCTATATTTCTGCTTTCTAGCACAGAAGAAACATTTTTGGTATATATTTTGTATAATTCTATATGCTAAGCTTTTTTTTTATTCCTTCACTCAGTGGTAGTTGCTTTGGAGTCTTGTGATATTATGGCCTCTATCACATGTTCTTTGTTAAGAGTGGAAGGAAAAGCCACAGGAAGGAAATGAGTTCTTTTGCTTTTTTGTGGTCTCTTGGTGCCATACAGTGACACAGAGGTTTATACATTAAAAGAGGGCACCGTGGATTATTACAGTAACTCAAGCAATACTGACAAATAGTGATCTATTTGCAGTGCAGCCTTTGCCCAGCTAATCCTCATGACGCCAGGTCCTGGAAGGTCTCTCAGCGACCAGACCTGTGCTATTTGTAGTCATTAAGGAAACTGACTGGAAGCAATGTGTAAGTTGACAGCCCAGGCTCATGCTAGTCATCCCCTCTTCCTGTACCCATGCAAGGCTCCAAAATACTCTTGACTCCTGAGTGTAGCAATAAGAATTTGAGATTTGTTTTTAACTGTAGATGTCTTGTTTTAGTCATTGTGGCTTGCTGGAAATACCCCAGGGAAAGACAGGGCGTCTGTTACCCAAAAGGAAGGTGTGGGAGTGTGAGCAGTTGGGTGGGGCTTTAGCTCCTAGGTCTTATGGGTGCCAGTGGGGACTGGGCACAGCAGCCCTTTCAGCTCAACTGAGACCTGGAAAGTTTGCTTAGACTAAGCACTATTTACTTGTGGGTTTGTGTCCAAATGTCTTTTTTTTTGGTCATGGCCAAGTTTGAACCTACCACTTCTGGCATATGGGGCCAGCGCCCTACTCCTTGAGCCACAGTGCCGCCTGTCTTTTTTTTTTTTTTTTGGAGACAGAGTCTCACTATGTCACTCTTGGTAGAATGCCATGGAGTCACAGCTCATAGGAACCTCAAACTCTTGGGCTTAAGTGATTCTCTTGCTTCAGCCTCCCAAGTAGCTGGGACTACAGGCACCCACCACAACGCTGGGCTTTTTTGTTGTTGCAGTTGTCATTGCTGTTTAGCAGGTCCTAGTTTGAACCCACCAGCCCCTGTGCATGTGGCCAGCGCCCTAACCACTGACCTACTGGCGCTGAGCCTATAAATGTCCTTTTAAAAAGCAAAGACTGGGTGGTACCTGTGGCTCAGTGAATAGGGCACTGGCCACATATACCGATAGAGACTCTGTCTCTAAATAATAATAATAATAATAATAATAAAAAGCAAAGACTGCTTATATACTCCTTTGTACTATACTTTGTATATTAGCTCCTGAGAGTTCCGGAGGCGTTGGCAGTCTGGGGATCTTCATCAGCAGACAATTACTCACTCTTTGACAATAGTGGCATTTCTAAGTTCCCTTCTTCTCCATCTCTCCTCTGTAGTGTGAAAGGACCCAGATTTCCCATCCTGGGCAAAGATTTTCTCAAACATATTTTGAAGAAGATATTCCATTCCCAGTCACAATAAGATGTTTGGTTAGGTCAGGCACGGTAGCCTCAGGCCTGTAATCCTAGTACTCTAAGAGGCTAAGGAGCTCAGGAGCTCTAGACCAGCCTGAGAAAGAATGAGACGCGTCTCCATGAAGAGAAATAGAAAAATTAGCTGGGCATTTTGGGCATTCTACATTCTGTAGTCCCAGGTTCTAGGGAGCCTGAGGCAGTAGGATTGCTTCAACCCAGGAGTTTGAAGTTGCTATGAGCTAGCCTGATGCAATGCTTGGCATTCTAGCCTGGGCAACGGAGTGAAACTCTGTCTCAAAAAAAAAAAAGAAAAAAGGAGAGAGAGAGAGAGAAAAGAAAATAGAAAAAAGATGTTTGGTTGACTGAAATGCCAGAGTAATTTGGTAAATCTCAGTTAGTTGTGAGAGAGGTCACACATGTCCCATCCCCTGTGTCTAGACCAGTGGTTCTCAACCTTCCTAATCCCATGACCCTCTAATACAGTTCCTGTGGGCCTAGACCCACAGGTTAAGAAACACTGGTCTAGACAGAGTACACACAGCTACCTGACTACTGCTGAGCTATAAGAAAAGCTGGACTCGGTGGCCTGATTCTAAGCAGGGATGAGGATTTGAAGGCGGCTTTCTGTTCCTGTCAGAACCACAGCTTGGTTTGATGGATGATAGAGCCTGCCCAGCAAGTAAAAGTTGCTCAGAACCAGATGGACACAGTGCACAGAAAGACACAAAAACTCAGCCCCTGGCTCCTCCCTGGCACCTCCTGCCCAGAAGGACTGGGAGGCCCCCAAAGCGGCTGTGGCTCCACTGGCTAGGCCTGCAGCTCAACGAGCAAGTTTAGGAAGGAACTGCCTTTGCCTGGCCAGCTCGTTACCCTCTTTGCCCGGCCCCAAGGTCAGCTGTAGCTGATTCTACAAGAACTTGGCCACCTGCAGGAGAAGCTTGGCTGCAAGGAGAGAGCCTGGCAGCAGCCGCTTTCCAACAGCTGCTCTTGCGCTGGCAGGGTGGCCTCCTCCTCCCAAGGGTAGGGGCCTGTTCCCAAACTAACCGTGGGGGGCTGGGGCCTCCAAGGTGCTGCTGCCATCCCCGCAACCTTCCATCAGAGGATTCTTGGTGGGGGCAGCTCCTTGGCAGTCCTAGGCGTCTCTGAAACGCTCAGGTCCTGGAGTCTCCAAATTTAGCAGCAGCGCCCTGGCCTCTTAATGATGTTGCCAGGTGCCCGGATTTGTCAGGATCATGTAGCCTAATTTATTTTAAATCCACTTATTAGTACTAAATTTCAGTTACTGTATTCTTCAATTTTTAAAATTTCATTTTTGTTTTAAGGAAAAAATAGTTTCCAATTCTCTGTAGAACTGCCCAATGTTTTATCTCATGACATTTTAAAGTCTCAATCTGAAAATCTCCTTATCTTGAGCCTCACAGGCCTAATGTTTCTTTTAATTTTATTTTATGTATGCATTATTTCCTTTCCTCTATGTGTGGCTACTTTTGATTGAGTACTAGATATTATATATGAAACATTGTACAAATAATTTGACTCCCTGTTATCTTTTTTCAGAGAGGAATCACTTTTGCTTCTTGTAGGCAGGTGAGGGAGAGCAGTTATACTTAATTGTCTAAATCCATTTTTGGTGACTTTGATGATTCAAAAGTGAGCTAATGATTCAGAATTGTCAGTCTATTTCTGGTTTACCCTTCTTCTAGGATGTAGGGATCTAATTCAACTTTTTTTTTTTTGAGATAGAGTCTCGCTCTGTTACCCACTCTAGGTAGAATGAAGAGGCTTCATTACAGCTCACTATAACCTCAAACTCCTGGGCTTAAGAAATCTTTCTTGCCCTCAGCCTCTGAGTAGCTAGGACTACAGGAACAGCACCACCACTCTGGATAATTCTTATTCTATTTTTGGTAGAGATGGTCTTGCTCTTGCTCAGGCTAGTCTCAAATTCCTGACTTCAAGTGATCCTCCAACTTCGGCCTCCCAGAGGGCTAGGATCATCGCCGTGAACCACTGAGCCTGGCCCCAATTTAACTTTATGTAAGTCAAATAATAGCAATTTAACATTAAGATGTATTTTTGATCAAAAAAACTTTTTTGTTAGTACAATATAGTACCTATTTGTTAATTTTTTTTTCTTCAAGGAAAGACCTTAATATTTGCATAAAAATTAGAAAGATACTTTTTGGTAAAAATAGCTTACACTGTTTATTTAAGAAAATTAATTTTACCAAAAATATTATATATAATTTTTGTGTTAGTGTATTTGTTAAAATATCTGTTAATGAATTCAAAGTTTTCATCAGAATCTCAACAAATTTATTGGCCCCAGAAGAATTTAATCATTATCCTACTTCATGGTTTTGATAAGGGCTAAGGAAAAACAAAATCATGTAGGGTTACACAAATAAGTTTTTCCATTCCTAGTAATGAGGAAGTAACTTCTTTTAGAGCCACTTTGTATGAAGATCAACTAGTAGAACATAGTTGGTTTGGCTTCTAAGCATCGGGGAGGTATCATGGCACGGAGGACTGGAGGCATATGCATAACCAGTGTGGATCCATGAACAATAACCAGTCATTTTTCCCTCCCTTAATTTCTGGCAGTTAGGTAATCTTCAGAATCTTAATATAATCCCAGGGACAAAGCATATTTCCAAGGATACTTACTTGCAAGGAATTGCTTACCAGCAAGTGGTAGTAGAAACCAACAATAATCTAAGAAATGAAAATAATGAGATGTTCTATGTGTTCTATATTCAATTTTATATATACTAGGAATATTTTATTCAAACTTTTGTGTCTAAGTATCTCCTAGAGGCAGTGTTTTTGCCATCAACAGTTGATTTAATTGTTTTTATCTAAATTTGTAAACAAGAGCATCAAATTCTATCTACTTAGTTCAATTATGGACACTAATTTTCAAAAGAACAACCCAGTGCTGCTTTTTGGAAAAGGATTTTGTTCAAATTGCTAATTTACCTTTCATGTCTCCTTTGTCTCTGTGTACTATGTATGCTTTTATTTTCAATTCCTATTCATTATTATCTACTCTGTTGCTTGTTTTACACAGGCTCAAATAACTTATAAATCTGCAAATCTGACCTAGGTTTACCCACAATTCTGCTTTTGCTCTCATTTTCCATTCCCCCTACTGATTTTTATTTTGTTTTATATTCTATTTTATTTGGTGTATCTCTTCTTTTAATCTTTGCTCCTACCATCTCAGCAAACTTTATTCAAAGGCATTGCCACTATCATCTAGAAACTCACACAGCACAAAAGACAATGGAGCACAGAGTTGCTAAGGGTCAAGACCAGAAAGAAATTAGGGGATCATCAACAGGAGATGGTCAAGGAAACACAGAGATCTTTACATTGCTCTGCCCCCTCTGAAGCTAAGAGGAACATTCCCTTCCACGGACCATTGAGTGACTCAATTGTTGGGTTTGTTTCCTTATCTCTGAGGGGAACTGGAAACAGAGGGTACAATTTTAAACCACTTCTTTTCCTTTCTCCACATATGATCAATTGCATCTTAAATCAACCTTGGCCGAAATTTCTGGGTCCTAATCCTATTTCTCAATGTCTATTTCATCATTAACTATAGCTGTAAGTATCCTATCACTTAAAAAACCTGTTTCAGTTCAACTCTGTTGTTGGGGTTTTTATGGAGGCTCTATTACATAGGTATGTCTGATTAAATCATTGGCCACTGGTGACTGAATGCAATCTCCAGTCAGGTCTTCTTCCTGGAGTGGTGGCACTGAAAGTTCCAACCCTCTCTTTACATGGTTGGCCCTCCTGGCAACTAGCTCCATGCTGAATATCTATCTAGTGGACCATCAAGGATCACCTTATCAGTACACAGTATAAACACTTATACTGAAGAAGCTGAGGAAACATTAATATAGAAAGTTTATTTGGGCCAAGATTGAGCGTAGCTGCCCCCACACTTCCAAGTTGCCTTGGAAAGTGCTCTGGAGAGCAAAGGAGAGGCTCGAATTTTAGAAAAAAGGACAAATCCGGCCAAGCCCAATGGCTCATGCCTATAATTCTAGCACTCCAGGAGGCTGAGGTGGGTGAATTGCTGGAGCTGGGGAGTTCGAGGCCAGCCTGAGCAGGAGCTAGACCCTGTCTCTAACAGCCAGGTGTTGTGGTGCCTGTAGTCCCAACTATTTGGGAGGCTGAGGCAAGAGAATCACTTGAGCCCAAGAGTTGAGATTTCTGTGAGCTGTGACACCACAGCAATCTATCCAGGGTGACAGAATGAGACTCTGTCTCAAAACAACAACGATGACAACAACAAAATAGGCAAATCGGGAGAGGGGACAATTACAAAAGTTGTCTGTCAGGAATTCTCATTGGTGTACACAAATAATATTGGTTAGTGATTGGCTATAAATTGTTGAACTACAGAGTGTGTGACATTTAATGGCTACTTAGCATCAGTTAGTCTAGGGCCTGCATAACAAATGGCTTCAAGGGGTAATGATTTAGCTCAAGGGATAAGATATGACTCCTGTTACATTTTATTTTTTTAACTTTTTTTGGAGACAGAGTCTCACTTTGTCACCTTGGTAGAGTGCCATGGTGTCATACCTCACAAAGATAAAGGGCAGAAAGATTATTTAAAGAAAATTACCAAAACCTTCCCTAATCTGGAGAAAGAACTAGACATCCAGATTCAAGAAGCTCAAAAGTCCCCAGAAAGTTTGAACATAAAGAGGTCTACAATCAGACACATTATAATCAAACTGTCAAAATCAAATAAAAACAATTTTTTTTTGAGACAAAGTTTTACTGTCACCCTTGGTAGAGTGCCATGATGTCATAGCTCCCAGCAACCTCAAACTCTTGGGCTCAAGTGATCCTCTTGCCTCAGCCTCCCAAGTAGTTAGAACTATAGGTGCTCACCACAACAGCTGGCTATTTTTAGTGAGACCTGGTCTCACTCTGGCTCAGGCTAGTCTCAAACTCCTGAGCTCAAGCAATCCACCCGCCTCAGCCCCCTAGAATGCTAGGATTACAGGTATGAACCACTGCATGCAGCCTTCTGTTACATTTTAAAGGGGCTCATATTTCTCAGATAGGAAAATTTTTTTCTCATCACTATATAAGATTTATAGCTCCTTGATAAAAATATATAAGCAAGATCTCTGAACCACTGCCTTGAGAGACAGATACTTTTGAACTGAGGCCTCTCTGGAGTGAAGGGCACAGGATGTATTAATACACTTCTGCTTGTTTTTCTCTTGTTAATCTGACTTTTGTTTTCAGGAAAGCGTCTCAACTAAGAATCTATGAGGAAAAGAAAACTAATTATATTTTCTCCCTTAAAGCACTGGATTTATGAACTGTGCTTTTGATTTCACATCACTTCAGGCTCCCCTTGACCTAGTCCAGGAGATTATAAAATATGACTAACCTCTGACCAATATTAGTTTTGATGCAACAAGAACATCTCCTCGATTTTGAAGATAGATTCTAGAATGTTCCGTTTTACAGTACCATTCCTGAACAATGTCCATGGGTTTTATGTTATTTGCTATATTACCCTTAATATTTAAGTTATATTCATTCAACTAGACTTTTGCTTACTTCCTCAGACACTGATTAACAGATGTATTATGGCTTGCATAAAATAAGTAACTAATATAAAGGTTGGTTAAGGAGCACTTAATTTAATTACACATTTAATTTAATTATGGCTCAAATAAAATTCATTAGTTTTCTATTTTGCCTGCTAGAATGAATAGGAATCAGAGACATTTTATTTTAGAAACTGAAGAAAAGATCTGAAGATTCTTGTCAAAGTTCTCTTGCACTTGATTTCCAGATATTTCTCAATTCCTCTTTTACTTTCTTTTATGGCTTTAAATCATTGGAAACTTTAGTTGAAACTGTGACTTCCTCTTCTGAAGTATACTTAATATTGGGAATCTTTTAGTCTTATCAGAGTGTGTAGTAGCAACATGTCTCCAAGATCTGGTCTCTTTGAATGAAGCCACGTCTCTGGGTAACAGCTTCCCGGACCTTCTGAACACAGGGAGCCCACACGATGATGCAAGAAGGACAACCTCAAGGTAGAGGTGAGCATTTCTTTACAGAATATCACAAAGAAAGGTAGAAATGTATGATGAGATGATAAGAGTCATCCAGAGATAAGAGGTAGACAATGAACAGATTGAAGGGCTAATGACTGGACCAGTATATTAGACTTAGGAAATAAAGAGTAATGCCTTAGAGACAGAAACAAACACACATTTTTTTGGGGGGGTGGGTGGGAGGTTTATAGCAGATTTTATCAAAAGTTTAGGGAAACTGGCGACTTACACAGTAGAATGCAAATGGTTAAAAAATCGATTATTAGGCTCAGCGCCTGTGGCTCAAGTGGCTAAGGTGCCAGCCACATACACCTAAGGTGGTGGGTTCGAATCTAGCCCAGGCCCGCCAAGCAACAATGATGGCTGCAACCAAAAAATAGCCAGGCGTTGTGGCGGGCGCCTGTGGTCCCAGCTACTTGGGAGGCAGAAGCAGGAGACTTGCTTGAGGCCAGGCGTTGGAGGTTGCTGTGAGCTGTGATGCCACAGCACTCTATCCAGGAGGACAGCTTGAGGCTCTGTCTCAAAAAAAAAAAATCAATTATTAGATACCATTGTTCTTAAAAATCCTCCGATTATTTTTGAAATTCAAACAGCAGTATTTTTTCAAATTGCCATGGCTTACTTTTTGTACTCTTTCTTTATTCTTTTAGAAGAAAAAAATCTCCCTATTCTTATGCATGAAAATTTGACTTTAGCCTCAACCCTTTGAATATCCATGAATGGTATTCTTTAATTTTTATTAAAAATAATATTATAGATATATAATAGTCATTCATATTTATGGGATATATGTGATATTTTGATACAAGCATAAAATGTGAAATGATCATAATTGGGTAATTGAGGTATCCATCACCTCAAATATTTATCATTTCTTTGTGTTGGGAGCATTCCAAATCTACTCTTCCAGTTATTTTGAAATATATAATAAATTATTGTTAACTGTAGTTGTCCTATTGTGCCTTTAAACACTAGATCTTCTTCTTTCTAATTGCATTTTTGTACTCATTAACCAACCCTACTTTTTGAAAACTTTCAGGTTAATATGAGAGTATATACAATTAGTTTATGTAGTTTGGCTTTTAAGGTTAAATTCTGAGTATAGTCGTGTCTCTTACCCAGGGAGTGTGCCATAGACCTGTGCAAAGTACCTGTTGGGTGGCAACTTATCCACCATCTTCCCTCCTTCCTGCTACATTAATTAATTAATTAATTATTTTCAAGATGGAAATCCATTTTTATTTTTACGTATTTATTTATTTTTGAAACACAGTCTCAATCTGTCGCCCTGGTAGAGTGCTGGGGCATCACAGCTCACAGCAACTTCAAACTCTTTTGCTTAAGC
The DNA here is from genome assembly GCF_000181295.1 of Otolemur garnettii. Taxonomy (NCBI): domain Eukaryota; kingdom Metazoa; phylum Chordata; class Mammalia; order Primates; family Galagidae; genus Otolemur; species Otolemur garnettii. The sequence goes on from NW_003852499.1 coordinate 1,039,018, forward strand.
TATTCTCTTGCCTCAGCCTCCCAGGTGGCTGGGACTATAGGTACCCACCACAATGCCCAGCTATTTTTTTTCTTTCTTTGTTCTCTTGTCGTTGTTGTTTTAGCTGGCCTGGGCTAGGTTTGAACCCATCAGCTTCAGTGTATGTGGCCGGTGCCCTAGCTGCTGAGTTACAGGTGCCGAGCTGGAAACCCATTTTTAAAATATTTTTATTTAAAAAATAAGCGTGTGTCTGGGAAGCCGAGGTAGGTGGATGACTTGAGCTGCTTTGAGACCAGCTTGAGCAAGAGCAAGACCCATCTGTAAAAGTTGCTAGGCATTGTGGCAGGTGCCTATAGTCCCAGCTACTCAGGAAGTTGAGGCAAGGGGATTGTTTTCAGCCCAAGAATTTGTGGTTGCTGTGAACTATGATGCCATGGCACTTTGCCAAGGGTGACCAAGTGACACTCTGTCTGCGTGGGGGGGAAAAAGCATGTGTTCAGCTACACTCCCTCTGCCCCTCTGGCAGTGAACATATTTCTGTTATTTTAATTTGGGAAGAATATACTGTTTCTGATGGTATGAAATACACAATATTTTTTGGAATGGAAAAATTTTAATTTTTTTTTAATCACAGCACAGAATTGTAAGCACTATGAATGAGAGATTAAGGTCATTAAGTGCACAACACTAACTACTGTCCAGCTAATGACATTGTTTCTTCAGTAGTTCTCCCAACAAAAACTCTTGACTTGAATATTCAGCAGAATAATCTCTGCATATACTTTATATGCATAAGAGCTTTTATTTACATAATTCTTTAGATTTTACTCTTCCTAATTTTATTCTGAAACTCAGTTTTACCCCAAACAATAATTACCATATTAACTTTGTAATGGACAGTTCTAGCAGCCCTACACCATCAGGCTCTATCCACCTAGAAACTGAGGGAAAACAGGGTTGGTCATACCAATTGAAAAACAAATCTGTCTCACACAATTTGCCAGTGTGTAGATTCAGTTTAAATTCTGGCAATGAAGTATATGGATATGTAGCTATATATTTCAGTTTGATTTTGAAAAGTAGTCAAAGGGAGTTCTTCACAGCTTTGCTTGGCCTGGCTGAAGCTGAAGATTTTGCAACTTCATAGCCAGACCCATATTGCCAGTGATTTTCAGTTTTTGAAGGAAGGCTGGCTGAAGATTCATTTTACCAGTCATTAAAGCCAGCAAGTCAGAGTCAGCCATC
>NW_003852499.1:1041169-1049717 GCF_000181295.1 Otolemur garnettii
TTCATATGTCTGTAGGCCATGTGCCTGTCTTCTTCAGAGAAGTTTCTCTTCAAGTCCCTTGCCCACCCTGAGATGGGATCACTTGTTCTTTTCTTGCTAATACATTTGAGTTCTCTGTGGATTTTGGTTATTAAACCTTTGTCAGAAACATAACCTGTAAATATCTTCTCCCATTCTGAGGTCTGTCTGCTTGCTTTACTTACTGTGTTCTTGGCTATGCAGAAGCTTTTTAGTTTGATCAGATCCCGGTAATGTATTTTTGGTGTTGCTTCAGTTGCCTGGGGTGTGTGTGGGGGTCCTCCTCATAAAGTATTCTCCCAGGTCAATTTCTTCAATTGTTTCTCCTGCACTCTCTCCAAGAATCTTTATAGTTTAATGTCTTAAGTTTAAATCTTTACAGCCACGTGGCTTCTTTATCCTCGGGGCCATCCTTCAATTTGAAGGCAAAAATACCACCGATTCTCTTCACAAACTATTCCACTTCCTCTTTGAGCTTATTCTCAATCTGCTTAACAAGATTTGCCTTAAATTAACCACCTGGAGAGCTGGTTGGAGCAGCCTCAATTTGATGAGTTCTAAAAGAACTGGCAGCTTCAGGAAAACTCGTCCAGTAGAGTGTTACAGTCACAGCTCCTCCAAGGCCTGAATTATGCTCCCCCTACTTGAATTTAATTAAGTTTTTCTCTCATGTGAACATATAGTTGTTACTCTACTAGTTTCACATTAGAACTGAGGACATGTGATGCTTGTTTTTTAATTCTTGTGATACTTCACTTAGGAAAATGTTTTCCACATCTACCAGGTTGTTCCAAAAGATATAAAATATCCATCTTTTTTATGGCTAAATAGTATTACATGGTATACATACACCACAATTTATTAACCCATTCATGTGTTGAAGGGCACTTGGGTTGTTTCCATAACTTTGCAATTGTAAATTGTGCTGCTATAAACATTTAACTGCAAATGTCCTTATGGTAAATTGTCTTTTTTTTCCTTCCGAGTAGATACCTAGTAATTGGATCACAGGATCAAATGGAAGGTCTATTTTAGTTCTGTGAGGAATCTCCATACTTCTTTCCATAGAGGCTGTACTAGTTTGCAATCCCACCATTGATTCCTGAGGGTTCCCTTCTCTCCCAACTCACACCAGCATCTCTTGCTTTGGGACCTTGAGATGTGGGTCATTCTCACTGAGGTTAGGTAATAACTCAAAGTGTATTGATTTGTATTTCTCTGATGAAGGGGACAATGAGCATTTTTTTTATGTGTTTGTAACCAATTCTTCTTTGTCTCTCTTTTCCTAATACCCTTTCCAGCCTCTGGTAACCACCATTCTATTTGTTACTCTCTATGTCATCAATTCTTTTTAGGTCTCTTGTGTGTAGTAAGAATGAGAACATACTACCTTTTTCTTTTTGTGCCTGCCTAATTTCACTAAACCTGTCATTCTCCGGTTCTATCCATGTGTTGCAAATAATAGGATATCATGCTTTTTCGTGGCAGAATAATATTCCATTGTGTATATAGACCACAATTTCTTTATTCATTCGTCTGCAAATGGACACTTAGGTTGATGCTATATCTTGGTTATTGGCAATAGTGTTGCAGTAAATGTGGACATGCAGATTTTGATATCTCTGGAAAAAACAAGATATTAATTCAGAAGGATATGAGAAATGAGAGACAAAATCATGTTGTGAGAAAGATAGGAATCAACAGAAGAATGTGATATTTAAGAAGAAAGAACGAGGAAATACAGATAAAAGTCAGTGGAGGATGAGTTTTGCATAGATTGTTTTGGGCTTCAGAGATACTACCTAGACATTTATTCTGAGAGATTTCTCAAGCTCTATTCTTGCTTGAAGTTTTTAATTATTCTGAAGCTTTTCATCTAGTTTCTTCATTGCTCTTAAACTTCCTGGGGATTCTGGCTCCCTGGCCCTTTGGTAATTGTAGTTGTGGCATTGATCTTGCAGAGAAAGGAGTCTGCTGGTCTCTGAAGTTATGGTCTGTTGCTGTGATTTCCATCGCACTCCTCAGTACTTGTTTCATTGTGAGCTGTGTAGGTAAGTTCTTCACTGAGGTATGTTTCCCTGGTCCTTTTCTCTCACATATTCCCTAAAGATTTCCTAGGGTATGTTCTCTTTTACCCTTTTAATATGTTGGCTCTTACTTGGAATGCTACACATTTTTTGATTTTTTTCTCCTCCCTTTCCTGCTCTTTCTTTATCTTTTGATAACTGACTCTTGTAGATTTACTTATTTTCATTAGCATTTTATGAATCATAGCCCTACATGTACGTTACTCATTGTAGTGATCATCTATGAGATAGACAATTAAATTTGCAAACTCATCCTAGAAAATGTGCTGCATACCTCATTGCCACATATCACTATAGTCATCATCAAAGTACTCCCCTTGAGAAGATATACACCAACACCAGTGCCTAGTCTACTCTTCAAAGCAATTTTGGAACTCTTTTACTAGAATAGCAATTAGAGCTGTTGTCATGCCCCACACAAAAGCACACAGCACAATAATAAATACCACTCAGCAAGACACCACCACTCATTGACCTGAATACAGTTGTGAGACATTGATATATCAAGTTTATGAAGCCTTTTTTTTTTTTTTGAGACAGTTTCACTTTGTCACCCTCAGTAGAGTGCTATGACATCATAGCTCATAGCAACTTCCAACCCCTGGGCTCAGCCTCCCAAGTAGCTGGGACTACAGGCACCTGCCACAATGCCCAGCTATTTTTTGTTGCAGTTTGTCTGGGGCTGGGTTCAAACCTACCACCCTCAGTATATGGGGCCGGCACTGTACCCACTGAGCCACAGGTGCCGCCCAAGGTTATGAAATCTTACCAAATTGTTTGTGCAGTACTGGCAATGTAAGTGTACAGTGGCAAGTTTGCAGACTTAATTGTCAGACCTTGTACAATGATAGCTCTGACGGTCATTCCAGAAAAAGAGTTCTAAAATTGTTTTGAAGGGTGGATTAGGCACTGGCATTGGTGCACAGATACCCAAGGAAAATGCTTCAAAGTTGACCATGGTGATATTTAGCAATGAAATTTGTAGGCTTGGCGCCTGTGACTCAAGCGGCCAAGGCGCCAGCCACATACACCTAAGGTGGTGGGTTCGAATCCCCAGCCCGGGCCCGCCAAACAACAATGATGGCTGCAACAAAAAATGGCTGGGCGTTGTGGCGGGCGCCTGTAGTCCCAGCTACTTGGGAGGCTGAGGCAGGAGACTCACTTGAGCCCAGGAGTTGGAGGTTGCTGTTAGCTGTGATGCCACAGCACTCTACCCAGGGGGATAGCTTGAGGCTCCGTCTCAAAAAAAAAAAAAAAGAAATTTGTAGCACTTTTTCTAGGATGAATTTATGAATATGAATTGTCAGACCGCATAAGACACCATCTTCCAGGACTTGGTCTGCCAATGATCATGTGTTCTCTAGTCACAAAGCCTCTCTATTGGCAGTCCAACTCTAACTGCTTTTATAGTGGTCATATTTTAGATTAGTGTCTTTGATTCATGTTGGGACTTTTTCCAATATGAGAAAAAAACTATTAGAATGAAATAATGGAATTAAAGAGAATAGCATATTTCTTCCCTACTTCATTTGTATCCAGATACATATTTCAAGTTATATGAGCATTCTCAGAGAACTTTTTGCTCTCCAATCCACTGTCTGGTCTTCTATTCACTGATGAGGTGATTGAAAATAGTTATTGAATTTTCTGGGAGGAAGTGAAAGTGACTTCTTGTAACAAACAGATCATGGATGCAGTTCTCTAGAAGATATAAATAAATCTCATAGTGTTTAGCAAAACACAAAAAACATCACTAAAATTAGAATTTGATTTGCTTTTCATCATTAAGTGGAAGAGAGAAGAGGACTTAAGAATAGTTATTTCATTAAGAAGCAACAGAAATTCAGAATCCCAAAAAATGGGCTAAAAGAAAGAAAGGTTTGGGGGAAGGGGGGACAGAAACAAAAAAAAGAAAGGTTTGACTGCCTTGAACTTTGGTAGCAGTAGCACACAAAAGAAATGAGTGAAGATCAGGTCAGGACCTCAGAGAGAATAGGTCTTGTTCAATGTGTACACTCATGAACATAAAAATTTATTTTAAAAATGTCTCTATAAATGTTTAAAATCTCCCTTTGTTTGTTATGTACCCCATATGTTTATCTATGGCCATCTACTTTTAGAAATATTTAGAAAACATCAAAATAACCTGTGTGCTTGCTTCAAGCTTATTAAAATTAAGAGAAAACAGACATTCAATGAGTCAAAAAATTTCTATTGATGACTACGTGTCAGTCACTACCCTAGGCATTTATAATTGATGTAGAAAACAGAATCTCTGCCCTGGAATATGGAACTTAAATTCTAGGGGGGGAAAGACCAAAAATAAATGAGCAGACATATAAAGAAACAAGTAATATAAATGAATACAAGCCAGCAATAATTCTGTAAGGCCTTTATTGACTTTGCATAGAAAAAAGAGTGGGAATTGGAGGTAAGCTGGCATGGCACAGATATAGAACATAAGGCTCTACAGCAAAAGATTGATGAACACTAATCCTTCCTTTTCCTTCCCAGTGACTTACCATTTTACATATGGCAAAACTGACAAAAGGCTGTCTGAACTACAAACATCTCATTCAAGTCTAACCTGCTTCAGTGAAGGGACAAGGGGGACAGGTAAAACTTTACAATGCTTAACTAGACTTACTCTTTTTTCAGAGAGGGAATAGGATTGAGCTCAAGGCTGGTGTGTTCTATTGTGTGTATATGTGTGTGCACACACGTGTGCATTTTATTAGTCTCTGCTTGGATATCTTTATGAGTTCTCTAAACTTCCATGTTAATATGAGACGTTAGATATGCCACCAGCACAATTCCTTCTTCAGACTTCTTGAGCCCGGTAAATACTAACAACCTACATACATGTAATTTGCTCAAACCAATCCTGAAAATTATTAATAATAATTTTATGATTTCTGTATTCTCTTCACTCTATCAAATGCATAAATTCTCTCTTGGATACATAAGTATCCTTATTGGTAATACCTACCTCCATTCCAAGCACCGGCTTTATTAATGGTCAGGAAGAGACAGCCCCCTTCCAAAATATACTCCTGGTAACTTCTTATGTGGAGAGGTGGGAGAGTTGAATTGAAGATCAAGGTCTGCCTCACATAATGTCTAGTGAAAAAGTCAAAAAGAAACAATGTACATGCTCATAGTGGTCTTCATGGTCTTAATCCATCCAAGTAAAGAAATATAATCCAGATAGATGTCAGACTTTTGCTTTTTCAGGAACTAATTAATTCACTCCTCTGTTTTCATGGAGAAATTCGGGAGAAGTGAAGAGAGAGCAGAAGCTTCTTTGAGGTGCTGGAATTTTCTCTTTTTAGGTGTTTGTAAGAACATTCATGGGGGTACAAAGGTGCTTTCTCTACTTTCCCTGACCTAAACTAACTCCACGTCATCTGACATAGACTGTAAATTACAACCTAAAATTATGGCTAAGTAGGCTGTTCAATACAAATAGTCCAAGTTACAGATAAATTTATATGATAAAATAAAATTATTTTATATAATGCCATATCAGCAAATGAAAATGATCAAATTGTCTTCCTTTCTTTGCTTTTTGTTTTTGTTTTTTTTTTGGAGACAGAGTCTCTGCTCTGTAGCCTTGGATAAAGTGGTAGAGTGGTGTCATCACAGTTCTCTGCAACCTCAAACTCCTGGGGTCAAGTGATCCTGCTGTCACCACCTTACATGTAACTGGGACCACAGGTGTGCTGCACACATTGTTTCTACTTTTGGTAGAACACTCTTCAAAGGCTGGTCCTGAACTCCTGACCTCTAGTAAGCCACCTGCCTTGGGCTCCCAGAGTGCTAAGATTACAGGTGTGAGTCACTGCACCCAGCCAGCAAATGATCATATTATAATGAAAATTAAAATGAAAAATAAAATAAAAATAAAACTCCAAATAAAATTTCCATTGTGTTTACAGTTTTAAAAATTGAAATTCATGCCATATATTTTCCAATTTTTTTTAGTTGGAGTGTTGAGATGTTCAGTTGCATAGATAAGAGTTCCTTAAATAGGCCTGTACTCTGCCTAGGTTAGTTTTTTTGGGACTGTTTTGCTTGTCAACTTCCAAAAGCTTTTCAAAATAGGTATACCCTCTTACGCAATATAATTAGATATTTAAACTTCTTTATCATGCTATAAAAGCAGGGGCTTTCATTTCTGAAACATTGCAAATATTGAATTAAAAAACCCAAACTGTTACATGTCTTTTAAAAATATATTTGCTTATGTGTGAATATCATTACAAAGTGTTAATACCCACTGTCTAGTAAAAAAGAATATAAATATATACTACTTAGCAGTTGGACATTTTAAACCATTTTTCTATCTCCTTGAACTAATATTTACATCACAATTCCCCCATCTTCCAAAATATATAGATAAGTATGTTTAATATTTTAATTTCCTGTGGACCAGTAGGCTTTGAGTTTTATAAAATTTGTGCTGAATTGACTCATTTGTAAAATTATTAGCCAGATACCATATTCAAAACATCACAAATTTATTAGACATTTTGGTAAATCATTAGTAATAAAGTAAAGATCTAGTGGAAGTCTACCAGTTAACGAGATGAATGGAGCTTTTAAAAAATGCAATCAAATGTAACTATAATTGGATAATATTATTGGTTGTGTGAGATAAATGTAAACATTAATTCTACTCCTATGTTTCAATTTAATGACAAAGCTGGTAAAACTTCCTCACCTATATAAGTAGATAGGGGCTGGGAATGGTGGCTTATGCCTGTAATCTTAGCATTTTGGTAGGTCAAAGCATGAGGATCACTAGGGACCAGGAGTTCAAGACCAGCCTGGGCAATAGCAAGACCTTGCCTCTACCAAAAGAAAAAAAAATAATAAAAGGGTGTGGTGGTGCAGTCTGATATTCCCAGCTGCTTGGGAGGCTGAGGCAGAAGGATCACTTGAGCTCTGGAATTGGAGGCTGCAGTAAGCTATGACAATGTCACTGCAATTCAGCCTGGCAACAGAGCAAGACCTTGTCTCAAACAAACAACCAAACAAGTAGATAGGAATGGAAAGAGCTTTGTTAGAATATCACCCAATTTTTGGAATTCTTTCAGAATTACTTGCCTAAGATTACATAGTAATCTATTATAAAAAATTAGTTGCAATGGTTTTAAGTAAGAATTGGATTAGGTTATTTTGCAATGTTGTTGTTATTTCTCAGTTGGTAGTCATTTGCTTTCTTAATTTCTGGGACATATGCCAAAAAAAAGTTAATAAGGCTTATCAAATGATTATTATTTACATCTGTTAGTTTTTACATGTACAAAGAGCACTTTGTAAGCAGACTATTATCTCCAGAACAGACTGTGAAAATAAAATGTTATTAATAGTCAGTATACCCTTTTGACAAATGCTTTTACTGGTCACAGCTTTCAATATTTTTGTCAGCCTTGGAGCTAGAGATTTCAGATACTGAACTTATAAAAAATGTTTGGCATAAGCTCAACTTAATTGGCAAAGTCAATCTCTACCACCAAAATAACCAAATTAGATTTTTAAAATTCAAATTATACGTTAGTAACACTTTGAGAAATATTATAAAAAGAGATCATTAATAATGAACAGAATACATAATTAAGGTATTAATATATTTCTTTCTTTCTGTTTTTTTTTTTTTTGAGACAGAATTTCACTATGTTGCCTGGTAGAGTGCTGTAGCATCACAGCACATAGCAACCTCCAACTCTTGGGCTTAAGCTATTCTCTTGCCTCAGCCTCGCAAGTAGTTGGGACTACAGGCACCCTCCACAACACCTGGCTATTTTTTTTGGTTGTAGTTGTCATTGTTGTTTGGTAGGCCTGGGCTGGGTTCGAACCCGCCAGGTCCAGTGTATGTGGCTGGTGCCCTAGCCACTGAGCTACAGAGCCAAGATATTAATTTATTTCTAAAAGCAGCCAGTGTTCAAATGATATAGTTTATTTTATTCATGTAATAACATGACAAAAGGAAGAATAATTCTCTAGATTTTTAAAAATCACTTCATATACATCAATGTAATAACATAAAAATGAATAAAACAGAGCTATGTTTAATAACATGGATGAATCTTAGAAATGTGGAATGAAAAAATTAGCCAAAGATTACATATATTGTAATTTATAAAAATCCAAAGCCTAATTATTTAGGCATACATGTATATGTGCTAAAATTATGTATAATCAAAATATATTAGTGAATTTATATATTGCTTGCTATAGATTTCTTTAATCCTGGAAGAGTGGCAAACTGGTACCTCTGAAGGGAAAAGAAAGAGAACTGACCATCATATAAGGCTGAGTGCTTGATACTGTGTGGAAATTAATAACATTTATTGAGTGATTAAAATGCTTTACACATAGTAAGTGATTAAATCTTACTATGAAGTTGGCACAATTATTGTGTCCACTTTTTTTTTTTT
>NW_003852499.1:1049909-1054012 GCF_000181295.1 Otolemur garnettii
GGATTCGAACCCGCCACCTTTGGTGTATGTGGCTGGCGCCTTAGCCGGTTGAGCTATAGGCGCCGAGTCGATTATGTCCATTTTAAAGATAAGATTATTGAAGCTCAGGGAGGTTATGTAAGTTGCTCAAAGACATAAGTAGTAAATGATGGAGCCAGAATTCTAATGAAGTATAATATTCTAGTTCTTATAACCAACTGTGAATAGTTAGCATTTATAAAACCTAAAGCTCTGTCTGTGGCTGGCCCAAGTCTGTTAAGCAGAACTGCGTTTTTAGATTCATATGTATTAGTTATTTAAAACCACACCAAGAGGACTTGGTGCTTGTAATATGTAAGGGATATGAAACAATGGAAAAAAACTACAATAGTGACTTTTTTAAAAAATGAAGTAAAAACAGAGGAATTTTGCAGGTAAACTAGTAAATATTGAGGACTTAATTTTTTTTTTTTTTTTTTTTGAGACACAGTTACACTATATTGCCCTCGTCACAGCACACACCAACCTCAAACTCTTGGGCTTAAGCGTCCTCAAACTATGGCCCATGGGCCGTGTGCGTCCCGCTGAGAACATTTATCTGGCCCGCTGGGTGTTTTTGCCACAGCTGCCTGACCTGCTTAGCAACCGACTGGTCTGCCTCTCCAATGGTCTGAGGGGCAATGAACTGGCCCTCTGTTTAAAAAGTTTGAGGACCCTTGTTAGGTGCCCGCCACAATACCCAGCCCTCTTTGTTGCTGTTGTTGTTGTTGTTGTTATTGTTGTTGTTTCAGTTGTCATTGTTGTTCAAACCTGCCAGCCCTGGTGTATGTGGCCAGCCCCCTAACCATTGAGCTATGGGCACCAAGCCTTGAGGACTTAATATTAAAGAATGTTTATTTACTGTCAATTCTATGGCCCCAAATTATACAATTCAGAGAACAATAAAAACTTGAATTAAAAAAACATTTCCAGAAACCAGCCACAGGTCCTTGGAGTTTTATGTGTCTAGAACATGCTTCTTTAATTTTATTTGTGATCTTGCACTCACCCTTTTCTTTCACATAACACAGAAAAAGTCTGGGGATGTTGCCCGAGCACGTGGAAGTCATTTGGTTCCAGCTGCTACCTCATTTCTACTCAATACGATGTTTGGACAAAGAGTGAGCAGAACTGTGTTGAGATGGGGGCACATTTGGTTGTGATCAATACAGAAGCAGAGCAGGTACTTTTTCATTTTTCTTTTCTTTTAAAGATAATATTGTAGAAGATTAATTTTTATTTAAAATATTTTAATTGTGGAAAAAATATTTTAAACATTCTTTAAACATTCTTAAGTGTTCAGTTTACTAGTGTTTACTATCTACACATTTTTGTGTAACAGATCTCTAGAACTTTTTAATCTTACAAAACTAGTACTCTCTCTATTCATTGAACAACTACCAATTTTCCTATTGCTGAAGGCCCTGGCGATCATTATTCTACTTTCTTTTTTCTTTTTTTGCAGTTTTTGGCTGGGGCTGGGTTTGAACCTTCCACCGTATATGGGGCTGGTGCCCTATTTCTTGAGCCACAGGCGCCGCCCTATTCTACTTTCTATTGCTATCAATTTGACTACTTTGGGTGCCTCATATAAGTGAAATTATGCAGTATTTGTCCTTTTATGAATCAATTATTTCATTTAGTATAATGTCTTCAAGGTTTATCCATATCCAGGATATTCTTCCATTTTAAAGCTGAATATTTTCTTTTTGTTTGTTTTATTTGATTTTTTTCCCCAGATTTATTGAACTGTGATTGATAGGTAAAATTTAAAGTGTACAGTGTGATGATTTAATATATATATGTACTGTGAAATGATTAACTAATCAAGCTAATTAAAATGTCCCTTAACTCAGTTAACTTTCTTCTTTTTTGTGATGAGAATACGTAGAAATTCCATTACTTTCCCTTTATTTGTTGATTTTCATTTAAATTGTTTCAATTTCATGGCTACTGTGAATGATGCTACAATAAATCAATAAATATGGGTGTGCAAATATCTCTTTGAGATTCTGCTTTCAGTTCTTTTTTTTTTTCTGCTTTCAGTTCTTTTGAATATATACCCTCTGCTTACGTTGAACTAAGTGGGAAAAACATTCACCAATCATGCTGGCTACAGATTCTAGGCATTGCTCAAAATATTTCTGGTGATAACTCTTTTCTGCACATGTGTGTGGGCATTGTGGCAGGTGCCTTTAGTCCCAGCTACTTGGGAAGCTGAGGCAAGAGAATCACTTAAGTTCAAAAGTTGGAGGTTGCTGTAAGGTATGACGCCATGGCACTCTACCAAGGGCAACAAAGTGAGACTCTGTCTCCAAAGGAAAAAAAAAAAGAAAAGAAAAGAAAAAAAATTAATTTCAGTTTGCCTCAAGAAAATTACCTATAGGAAAATGATCTGGACATATCTAAAGGTATTTTAGAAGCCCAATTGGAAAAATGAGAGTAATTATGTTTTATAAAATAAATTCACTACAGTTAAAATCTAGTGAGCTCTCTTTTATGTTTAACTTCTAAGTAATTTAGTATTTCTTAGGGAAGGCATAGTTAGGAGAATAGAGAAACAAATTTGTATTTTAAGAGACCAAATGTAATTTTACTGAAAAACCATCAGGAATAAATATGCAACACATCTGTATTACTTAAGGTGATCCAGAGAAACTACATGTCTATACATATACACATATTTATTAATACACAGATACATATGTTTTATATATACACATGTGGAGAGATTATGAAGAATTTGATCATATGATTATGGAGGCCAAGAAGTACCATAATATATTTGTAAGCAGGAGACCCAGGAAAGTCAGTGATATAACACCAGTTCAAGTCCAAAGGCCTGAGAACTAGAAGAGCCACTGGTTTAAGTCTTAGTATAAGGGCAGTTGGGGACTTATTTCTCAGCTCTAAATGGCTCTAAAGGCTATCAAGAACCCTTAGCCTGCACAATCTGGAAATTCCGAAGTCTATGATTTCTTCTTTTTCTTCATGCAGAATTTCATTGTCCAACAGCTGAATGAATCATCTTCCTATTTTCTTGGGCTCTCAGATCCAGGAGGTAATGACAACTGGCAATGGATTGATCAGACACCTTTCAAGAAAAATGTCAGGTGAGTGTACACATAAATTAAGGACCCACAGGGCCTTGTTTACATGGAAAATTTAGAAAAATTTTATTAGCAGTGACTTTTAATGTTAATAATTATAACAATGATAACAGCATCTAACATGTATTAAGTATATGTATTATCTCAAACTTCATAAAACCTTCTATCTCTTAGAACTAATTTTAAGGATGAAAAATTGAATAAATTATCCAAGACAATAAACCAATAAATCATAGCTTTGTACATTGACACATTTATGGGGTTTAGGGTACTACTTCGATATACAATGTAAAATGCTTAAATTGAACTAAGTAACACATCCATCACAATAATACTCTTTTCTTAATAGTTTTGAAATATACCATTACATCATGCACATTAGGTGAGGTCTCCCCCAATGCTCTCCCTCTTCCCATACCTCCCCTCCCCTCTCCTCTCTCTCTCCTCTTCCCTTCTACTTTCTGGACTATAGTTATGTTTTACCATTTGTATGAATGTGTAGGTGATTATATATTGATTTCATAGTAGTATTGGGTATATTGGATACTTTTCCCCCCCCATTCTTGAAATACTTTACTAAGAAGAATATGTTCCAGCTCCATCCAGGTAAATATAAAAAATGTGAAGTCTCTATCTTTTTTTGTGGTTGTATAGTATTCTATGGTGTACATATACCACAATTTGTTAATCCATTTATGGTTGATGGGTACTTGGGCTGTTTCCATGTCTTGGCTATTATGAATTGGGCTGCAATAAACATTCTGGTGCAAATGTCTTTGTTGTAAAATAATGTTTGATTATCCAGGTATACACTTAGTAGAGGAACTGCAGGATCGAATGGTAGGTCTACTTTTAGTTCCTTGAGTGTTCTCCAAACTTCTTTCCAAAAAGGTTGTATTAATTTGCATTCCCATCAGCAGTGTAGAAGCATTCCTTTCTTTCCGCATCCATGACATCTGTAGGTTGGGGATTTTG
>NW_003852499.1:1054856-1056258 GCF_000181295.1 Otolemur garnettii
CATCTCTTGGTTCTCTTTTTTTTTTTTTTTTGCAGTTTTTGGCCAGGGCTGGGTTTGAACCTGCCACCTCCAGTATATGGGGCCAGCACTCTACTCCTTTGAGTTACAGGTGCTGCCATCTTGGTTCTCTATTCTGTTCCATAAATCTACCACTCAGTTTTTGTGCCAATACTGTGCTGTTTTGATTACTATAGATTTATAGTATAGTCTGAGGCCTGGTAGTGTCATTCCTGATTTGTTCTTATTTCTGAGTAATGTATTTGCTTTTTTCTGATTCCAAATTTAAAAAAATACTATTTTTTTAAGTTCTTTGAAGTATGAAAATGGTGATTTAATAGGGATTGCATTAAATTTGTAGATTGCTTTGGGTAGTATGGACATTTTAACAATGTTGATCCTCCCTGGCCATGAGCATGGTATGTTTTTCCGTTTGTTAACATCTTCAGCTATTTCTTTTCTCAGAGTTTCATAGTTCTCTTTATAGAGATCTTTCACATCCTGTCTTAGGTAAATTCCCAGATATTTCATCTTATTTGGCACTATTGTAAAAGAAATAGTGTCCTTGATTATTTTTTCAGTTGACTATTGTTGGCATATATAAAAGCTACTGACTTGTAAGTATTGATTTTGTATCCTGAGACACTGCTGTATTCCTTGATTACTTCTAAGAGTTTTATAGTTGAATCCCTGGGATTTTCCAGGTATAGGATCATATCATCAATGACGAGTGAGAGTTTGATCTCCTTTGACCCTATTTGGATACCCTTGATTGCTTTCTCTTGCCTGATTACAATGGCTAAGACTTCCATTACTATGTTGAATAGCGGTGGAGCAGTGGTCATCCTTGCCTCATTCCTGATCTAAGCAGAAAATGTTTTCAATTTTATGCCATTCAGTATGATATTGGCTGTGGGTTTGCTGTAGATTGCCTCTATCAGTTTAAGAAATGTTCCTTCTATGCCTATTTTTCTGAAGAATTTGATCATGAAAGGATGCTGCATATTATCAAAGACTTTTTCTGCATCAATTGAGAGAATCATATGGTCTTTGTTTTTTTATTTTATTGATGTGATGTATTGTATTTATTGATTTGCATGTGTTGAACCAACTCTGTAACCCTGGAATAAAACCAACTTGATCATGTTGTATAATGTTTTATTTTTTTTCTTTTCTTTATTTTTTATTAAATCATCGCTGTGTACATTAATGCTTAATGATTTTATATACAATTTGAAACATTTCATCAAACTGGTTAATATAGCCTTCATGGCATTTTCTTAGTTATTGTATTAAGACATTTATATTCTACATTTAGTAAGTTTCACATGTACCCTTGTAAGATGCATGATAGGTGTGGTCCCATCAATTATCCTCCCTCCACCCATCCCTCCTTTCTCTCCCT
>NW_003852499.1:1057092-1058109 GCF_000181295.1 Otolemur garnettii
AGAAGCTTTTTAGTTTGATCAGGTCCCAGTAGTGTATTTTTGATACTGCTTCAATTGCCAGGGGGCTCCTCATAAAATATTCTCCCAGGCCAATTTCTTCAAGAATTTTCCCTGCACTTTCTTCTAGTATTTTTATAGTATCATGTCTTAAGTTTAAATCTTTAATCCAGTGAGAGTCTATCTTAGTTAATTGTGAAAGGTGTGGGTCCAGTTTCAGTCTTCTACAGGTCTCTCGCCAGTTGACCCAGCACCATTTGTTAAATAGGGAATCTTTTCCCCATTGAATGTTTTTAATTGGCTTGTCACAGATCAGTAACAGTAAGTAGCTGGGTTATCTCTTGGTTCTCTATTCTGTTTCATACATCTACCTCTCTGTTTTTGTGCCAGTACCAAGCTGTTTTGATCACTATTGATTTATAGCATAGTCTGAAGTCTGGTATCATGATTCCTCCTGCTTTGGTTTTATTTCTGAGTAATGTCTTGGCTATTTGAGGTTTTTTTTCTGATTCCATATAAAATGAACTATTATTTTTTTGAGATCTTTTAGTATGACAGTGGAGCTTTAATAAGGATTGCATTAAAATTGTGTATTGCTTTGGGTATTATGGACCTTTTGACAATGTTGATTCTTCTCGGCCATGGGCATGGTATATTTTTCCATTTGTTAGCATTTTCAGCTATTTATTTCCATAGATTTCATATATTTTCATAGTTCTCTTTATAGAGATCTATGTCTATAGAGATCATGTCCTTTGTTAGGTAAACTCCCAATTATTTTGTCTTCTTTGGCACTAGTGTGAATGGAATAGAGTCCTTGGCTATTTTTTCAGTTTGACTATTGTTGGTATATATAAAGGCTACTGATTTATGAGTGTTGATTTTGTAACCTGAGACGCTGCTGTATTCCTTGATCACTTATAAGGGTTTTGTAGTAGAATCTCTGGTGTTTCCTGGATATTCAATCATATTATCTGCAAAGAGTGAAAGTCTGATCTCTTCTGACCCTATATGGATACC
>NW_003852499.1:1059023-1071791 GCF_000181295.1 Otolemur garnettii
AAAAAAAAAAGATTTCTAATTCTTTCTGGTTGAGTCTAGGAAGGTGGCGTGCTTCCAGGTAGTGGCCCATTTCCTTCAGATTTTCAATTTCTGGGAATAAGGATTTTTATAGTAATCATTGAGGATTTTTTGAATTTCTGAAGTGTCTGTTGTTATTTCTCCTTTATCATTTCTGTTAGATGATATTAGAGATTTTACTTTTCTATTTCTGGTTAGGTTGGCCAAAGGTTTATCAATTTTGTTAATCTTTTCAAAAAACCAACTTTTGTTTTGTTTATCTTCTGAATGATTCTTTTGTTTTCAATTTCATTTAATTCTGCTCTAATTTTGTTATTTTCTTTCTTTTGCTGGGTTTAGGGTTGGATTGTTCTTCTTCTAGTCACTTGAGATGATCCATTAAGTTGTTGGCTTCCTCTCTTTCTGTTTTCTTCATGAAGGCTTCCAATGCTATAAATTTCCCTCTTAGGACTGCCTTTGCCATATCCTACAGGTTTTGATAATTTGTGTCTTTGTTATCATTTAGTTTAAAAAATTTGGTGATTTCCTTCTTAGTCTCATCTTTGATCCAGGTATAATTCAGCCTAAGATTATTTAGCTTCCATGACTTTCTTTGAGTATGAAGATTCCTGTTGCTGTTGAGTACAACTTTTATTCCATGGTGGTCTGAGAAGATACAAGGAATAATTTCTATACTTTTAAGTTTGCTGAGGTTAGACTTGTGACCTAGGATATGATCTATTTTGGAGTATGACCCATGGGCTGATGGGAAGAATGTATATTCAGTTTTATTAGGGTGAAATGTTCTGTAGATTTCTATAAAGCCCATTTGTTCTAGGGTCAATTTTAAGTCTAATATTTCTTTGTTTAATTTATTCTTGGAGGATCTATCTAAAACTGTCAAAAGGGTGTTAAAATCTCCAACTATTATAGTGCAGGATGATATCAAGTTGTTCATATCCATTAGGGTCTGCTTTATGAATTGAGGAGCATTGTGGTAGGGTGCATAAATGTCAATTATCAAAATCTCTGCCATGTTGTGTGTTTCCCTTGACAAATATGCAGTGTTTTCCTTATCTTTCTTTATCTTTGTTGGTTTAAAGCCAATTGTATCTGCTACTAAAATTGCAACCTCTGCTTTTTTCAGGTTTTATTTGCCTGTATTATAAAGGTTCATTCCTTCATCCTGAGTCTATTTTTATCCTTTAAGGTCAGGTGTGATTCTTGTATACAACACATATCCGGTCTGAGTTTATGTATCCAGTCAGCCAGCCCGTGCTTCTTTAGAGGACAATTTAAACACATTAATTGAGAGAATTGATAAGCCTGGTTGTGTTTTGGGTGTCATGATTTTCGGATGTTCAGTGGACAATTTTAATCCTTTCACCACTGTAAAAGTTGGGTTTTATTCAAAAATTTCTGGGTGAGTTTACTTTGGAAGTAGAGCATTGCATTGGTCATTGTGGAGGATGGGTCTGAGAATATCCTGTAGAGCTGGTTTAGTTATGACAAATTTCTTCAACATGTCTATGTCATTAATGTCATTAAAGCATTTGATTTCTCCATCACAAATGAAACTCAGTTTAGCTGAATGGAGGATCCTGGGCTGGAATTTGTTTTGTTTTAGGAGAGTGAAGGTCAATGACCATCTTCTTCTGGCTGGAAATGTTTTGGCTGAGAGATCTGCAGTCATTCTGAAATTTCTCCCTTTGTGGGTGATGCTTTTCTTACATCTGGCTGCCTGCAGAATTTTCTCCTTCATCTTAACTTTGGCAAAGTTAATCACAATGTGTCTAGGAGATGCTTTATTTGGATTGAGTCTTGCTGGGCTTATGAAACTGTCTGCTATCTGAAGTTCTGTATCTCTTGCAATGCTTGGGAAATTCTCCTCCAAAATATCTTGGAGGAGAGCATCTGTACCGTTAGGACCATCCTCTTCTCCTTTAGGAATTCCTATAAGATGAATGTTTGATCTTTTGGAGTGATCCCACAACTCTGTCAGGGAATGATTAGTTTTTGCTCTCCATTTGTCTGCCTCTTTGAGTGTTTGGGAATGTTCAAAAGCTTTGTCCTCAGTTTCAGAGATCCTTTCTTCTGCCTAGTCAACTCTATTACTGAGGGGTTCCACTGTATTTTGGAGCTCTTCAACTAACTTCTTCATTTCCTTACCTCTGCTCTCTCTTTTCTCATTATGTCCATATATCTTTGGTGTCTTGGGCTTTGAATTCATTAATTTCTTGAGACAACTTTAGAACTACTATTTGGAATTCAATTTCTATCTTTTCTTCCATTCTCTTTATCTTATTTGCAATTCATATTCTGAATTCAATTTCTGACATTGCTGCCATTTGTCTATCCATGGCATCTTCAGTTGTATCTGCTTTGTCATTTCTTGGGGAGGTTGATCTACTCTGGTTATTCATGTTGCCAGAATTCTTCTGTTGGGTCTGTGCCATGTTTATTTTCCACTGTTTGGTTATTGGAACTGGTAGGGTGAGATTGAATTGGGGTTTCCAGGTAGTAGAGATAGCCCCTTAGCAAAGCTCTAGGCTTTGTAATTGTGGCTTATCTCCTACAACCTTAGAAAAGCCCCTTTCAGAGTTTTGGCCAGAGACTCTGAGGACCTGCTTGGTGATATACTGCAGGTCAGCTCTGTTTTGGTATCAGCCAACCTCTACCCTATCCTAAGAAACCACACTATTAGATTTAAATCTCTACTATGAAGAGATACAAACAGCTGCAGTGCCAAGCCCCCACTCTTCAGTTCTTTTCCAGTACAGAACTTTGAAGGTCAACCTCAGAATGTCCCTGAGTGGACAGTAGACATGGACTCCAATTAAATTGACTCAGGCGGTACAAATCCTGGTCAACAGAGAGGGATTCAAGGGTTTCCAATAGTACATTTGGAGCCAGGGATCCACACTCTCGCCTATGAGACTCAATCCACACTGTTGTCCACTTCTCTGGTCACAGGCCCAGTTGGAGCCAGGGGCCATGTCCCCACCCACCAGTCTCAGTCCACACCCAGCTAGCCTCTATTTACCAGACCAGTTGGTGTGAGGACCACACCCCCACCTGCTAGTCTCAGTCCACTGCCTGGCAAGCCTCTGTCTGCAAGCTCTGTTAGAGTCAGGGCACCAGGCCCCTCCCTCCAGTCTCAGTCCATACCCAGCTATCCTCTGCTTGCCAGACTAGTTGGAGTCAGGGGACCATGCCCCTGCCTGCTAGTCTCAGTCCACTCCCTGGCAAGCTTCTGTTCACAGGCTCTGTTAGAGTCAGGGTACTGCACTCCACCTGCAGGTCTCAATCCTCACCCGGTAAGCTTCTGTTCACCAGCCCCACTGGAGACAAGGGGCCACACCCTAGCACTAGCCCTCAGGTCTTGGTTCACACCCCATAAGTTACTGCTTGAGGGTTCTGTTGAAATCAGGGGGCCACACCCTTGCTCTTAGGTCTTAGTCCACACCTAGCAAGTCTCTCCTTTCAGGCCCTGCAGGGGCTGGGGACCAGCCCTGTCTGCAAAACTCAGTCCACCTGGAGCAACCACTGTCCCACTGTGGGTGCCATCAGAGCCAAGGGTTCTGCACTCCATCCAGCCAGGCACAGCCCAAACTGAGGGTCAACATGACCAGTGGCTGGGCATAGTCATAACTAGGAGACTGTTCCTCCCCCCACCAAGTGTCCTTTTTTCCCCACACCCTCTTTCTTTTCCATTAGTCACAGATTATGTCCTGATGGTTGGCAGTCTACACTATGTCCAGGTCCCTCAGGACAAGACCAAACACTCTGTGGTCTGCAGGGGACAGAACTTCAGATCTCCATGCAAGGGGGAATAGGTGGACTTGGAGTTTGGACTAGTTGGGGAAAATATCTGTTCAATTTTATGCCTGGCAGAGCGGTGTCTAGGTTTATAAGAGGGACCTCTCTGAAAAACAAAAACAAACAAACAAAAAAAAAACCCCTAGAATTTAGCAGCTCTCTCCAGCAAGGTAAAATGAGACATGTTTTTTTCCCTGCTCATTTGCAGATAGCCAGTGGCAGGCCTCCGGCTTGGGGAAGGGATCTCCCATCCTCTAGTTGATAGGCTTTGTACCTATGATTTGTTTTCTTGAATGTTCTTTCTTGGAATTATAGCTTGCCACACTTCTTTCTTGGCTCAGGTCCCCACCTTTGGCTTCATAGAGTCTGATCCAGTTTTTCTTCCTCTCCCCAGGAGCCTCTGCTGTGGGTTACTCCCAGTCAGCCATCTTCCCAGAATTCCAGTCAACAAATAAAATGAGAAACTGGGTCTGAACCCATGTCTAATTGCCTCCAATTAGAGGTCCCTGTTAACCATTTGTCTTTAACTAAAAGATTCAAAATATCAGCGTCAGAAATATGTACAATTCTAGTAGAATAATTACATAATACTACTGTTTATTTTTGGCCTTTAAGAAAAGATCTACTTTGTATGTTACCTTATTTGATTCTCACACAATCTTGTGAGTTATTTAGGGAACTTATTGTGATTCTCATTTTTATAAATGAGGAATTTAATGCCTGGAGTGATTATATTACTGGATCAAGGTCAAAATGAATAAGTAGCAAAACCAGGCCTTTTATCTCCAAATATAATGTACAAATCCCACCTCCTAACATAGACTGTGTTCCTTGGAAGCAGAGCAACTCCTTATATCCAAACTCAGGCACCCTAACACTCATTTAAGGCAGCTCCATAAGGATAGAGATATTTAGGAAGAGTACATGGAGATAAGGAGACAGGCTCTGTACTACTCATCAGTAAGAAAGGGATTGTTCAATAACCTAAGTCAGGGTAAGGACTCTGAAAAGAAGAGGAAGTGAAGATTAGATTGAAGAGAAAAGGTCCAAGAGTATACCATTTTAGAAAAGTTTTGCCAGGAGGAGGATGTTAGAGGAACAACATAAATGTGTGTGTTGATACTTGAGAAAGGGGAAAGATTGTTGTAATGTTCTCTCACCCTAAACTCCATTCTATTCAACCCTAAACCTCTATACTTTCTGATCAGTTACTATATATTCACTGAAGAAATGTTTCTACCTTTTGTTTTCCTTTAGATTATGGCACCCAAATGAGCCCAATTCTTCTGGAGAGCAGTGTGCTACAATAGTTTTCTGGAAACCTGGAAACTGGGGCTGGAATGATGTTTTCTGTGACAGTAAGAGGCTTTCAGTATGTGAAATGAAGAAGATTCAGTTATGAGCACTGACACCATTAAAACTGGGACCTATCATGAGATGATAATTTCTTTTTATAAATTGCATGTAATCCTTGAGTACATTGGATGCTTGTTTTTCCATTCTTGCGATACTTTACTAAAGAGAATGTTCTCCAACTTTATCCAGGTTAATACAAAAGATGTAAAGTCTTCATTTTTTTAATGGCTAAATAGAATTGACTGGTGTACATATTAATTCCTTCATGGGTTGATGGACACTTGTGTTGTTTTCACATCTTGGTGATTGTGAATTGAGCTGTGATAAACAATCTAGTGCAAAAGTCCTTTTGATAAAATGATTTCTTTTTCTTCTGGGTAGATGCTTTGTAATAGGATTTCAGAATCAAAATGGGGGGTCTATTTTGAGGTCTTAGAGGATTCTCCATACTTCTTTCAAAGACACTATATTAGTTTGCAGTTTCACCAACAGTATATAAGAATGTTCCTTTCTCTCCACATCCATGCCAGCCTTTGTAGCTTTGGGACTTTGCGATGTGCAGTAATCTCTTTGAAGTTAGGTAATACATCACGGTGGTTTTTATTTATATTTCTCTGATATTAGAGATGATGAGCGTATTTTCATATGTTTCTTTTGGCATTCATCTGTCTTCTTCAGAGAAGGTTCATGTCTCTTGTCCAGTGAATATAAAATACTTTAAAACAAATTACATAATTATTTAATAAATATTGAACTTATTAGTGAGTATATTTGTGCACGTTGCACAATATATGATAAAAAGTATGTCATTCTTTTCCATTGCACTGAAAATAGCATAATACAAGAAAAAAAAAAGAACCCACCACCTAAACTGAGCCTGGCTTGATTCCTGTTCAAGATGTCTGGCAGTAGGTGGCAGCAGCCTATGAAGCATTAAGCAACTGGGGAAAGGATTGAGAGGTTGGTAGTACTGCACATCTTCTCACCTGGACTCATGAGCAACTTTTATAGTTTTTGCTATGACACATGTGCAGATTCAAGCATATTTTTCCACCTTGAGTAGAAATTTGGATAAACATTTTTGTAGGTTGGTTTAGCAAATATCTGGATGTTGAAACTTCATATTGAAAGAGATACCTGCATTTTAAAGCCTTGGATTAAGTACATACAATATTAGAATTATTACTCATAGTTGGCAAACTATTATCATTATTGTTATTATTATTTTTGAGACAGAGTCTCAAGCTGTCACCCTGGGTAGAGTGCTGTGTCATCACAGCTCACAGCAACTTCCAGCTCCTGGGCTTAAGCAATTTTCTTGCCTCAGCTTCCTAAGTAGCTGAGACTACAGGCACTTGCCACAATGCCTGGCTATTTTTTGGTTGTAGCTGTCATTGTTGTTTGGCAGGCCCAGACCAGATTCGCACCTGCTAGCTGTGGTACATTTGGCTGGCACCTTAGCTGCTTGAGCTACAGGTGCCGAGCCTAGCAAATTAATTTTTTTAATCATTATGAAGTCACTTTCTTTAACGTGAGCAATGCTTTTGGCTTTACTTTTTCTCCTGATATTAAAAAAGATGCACTTAAAAAAAAAGATATACTAAATTTCTTTAATATTATAATGTATTTCCTTTTTTAATCTTTCACTGTAGTTTTGATTTTTTTTATCTCTATGTTTTATATGTTCTACTTAAAAACAACATATAGTTAAATTTTGAAAAATCCAATATGGCAATCCAGCTTTTAGGTTAAAAATTTAATCTATTTACTTTTATGGTAATTCTCCATGTATATAGTTCTAAATCTATCATTTTACTATGTGGTTTATATTTCCTCCAGCATGTTCTATGTTTTTCTCTTTTTTCTTCCTGTGTTGTTTTCTTTCAGATTGGTTGTTTTTGAAATTATTATTTTCTATCTCTGTTATTTTGGGAGTTGTACGCTTTTTGAGTCATATACTCTTAGTGGTTACTCTAGATTATAACATGCAGCAATAAACTATGAAATCTAACGCTGACTGATGCTTTTGCTGTCCTGAAAAATGTAAGGCCCTTAGAACATCTTAGCTCCATTTGCCACATCTCTTTCTTACAAGCTATTGGTGCCATGTATTTTAACTCTATATTTTCTTTATTCCTTACAAGTTTTATCCTACTTACCTATATAATGTCCATATGTTTATTCACAGTCATATATTTACCATTTTTATTCCTCTTCGCTCATTCCTGAATCTCAACTGCCATAACTAGAATAATTTTTCTTTGGTTTAACTAACAAACTTTTTTTTTTCTTTTTAAGGTAAATCTCATGTCAAATTTTCTTAGTGTTTATTTGCCCGAAAATGTTTTGATTTTATACTTTTTTTTCTTTTGAGACAAGAGTCTCACTATGTTGGTCTCAGTAGAGTATGGTGTCGCCCTTGGTAGAGGGCTGTGGAGTCACAGCTCACAGCAACCTCCAACTCCTGGGCTTAAGGGATTCTCTTGCCTCAGCCTCCCAAGTAGCTGGGACTACAGGTGCCTGCCACAATGCCTGGCTATTTTTTTTTTTGTGTGTGTGTAGTTATCATTGTTGTTTGGGAGGCCTGGCCAGGTTCAAACCCAGCCCCATTGTATGTAGGTGGTGCTCTAGTGGCTGAGCTATAGGTACTAAGCTGATTTTATACTTATTTTTGAAGACAATATTTCTAAATATGTACTTCTCTATTGATGATTATTTTCAACTTGAAATTATCATTCCACATCTTCTGGGTTCTGTAACTGTGCTGAAGAAGCTAGCAACATAATGAAATTTTGTTTTTCTGAAGATAATTTCCCCTTTTCTCTGGCCACTTTTAAAGGTTTTCTTTGTCCTTTTTCTTCTGCAGGTTCAACATGATTTTTTAAGTTAGGAATTTATTACATCTTTTTCATTCTTTTTATCCCTCCCTTCGCTCCCTCCCTCCTTCCTTTCTTCCTCCCTCTTTTCTCACCTTTTCTTTTTCCTCCTCCTTTTTCATCTTCTTATTACCCCCCCAATCAGGTTCATAGTCTGCTGCTCAAGAGGAAGCCAATACACTGACACAGCAAGGTGTTACAGCAGAGAAAGGGTTTAATATAGCAGAAGCCAGATGAGGAGATGGAAGGAATTCCTCAAATTTATCTCCTTGAAAATTTAGGAGAAAGATTTAAAAACCCTTGGTAGGCAAAAGGCTAAGTAATTGGATCTGCTAATTGGTTGGGTTCATGGGGGAACCATAGGGGTGGAGAAATTATCTTCTTTGCAGAGTTAGTTCTTAGGTGAGGGGTCACCTAAGACCAGTTGAATCAGTTTTTTGGTATGAGCCACTGATCTGGAGAATCAGCCATTCCACTGGAATGTGGGGCCTGGAAGATATCTCAGAAACTATCTTTAGGCTTTTAAAAGTTGATGTTATCCTTGGAGAAAGTTAAGAATCTTGGGTGGCGCCAGTGACACTACAGCTCTCTACCAAGGGCAACAAAGTGAGACTCTGTCTCTAAAAAACAAACAAACAAAAAAAGAATCTTTATGATGACTATGTGATTCCAAAGTAGCAATTATAGAGAAGTAAACAGAAGAACAGTATGCTGACTATTATTATTATTTTTAGTTAGGCCTAGGCCTATGCCTTAGCATAATTTAGGTCCCTACAACCCCTTCATTGATTTGTAAAGGGGAATTTCAATCTTATTCTAGGTAGGAGTCTTTGAATTTCTTGAATATGTGAATTGATGTCTATCTTCAGTTTTAGAGAGTCCTCAGCTGTTATTTCTCAAAATTTGCTTTTTCTTCGTTCTCTATTTCTTCTTTCTCTTGGAATTGCTTTTTAATACATGTTAAAAACTTTCTATCCACTCTCTGTTCTGTATTTCTTTCTCTTCATTAGTTTCCGATGCTTTATTCTTGATAAGTTTTCTCTAACATAACTTCAAACGCTTAATTTTTTTTTGTTGTTAATTCCTTCTCTGAACTCTTACTTTTAGTTATATGTTTTTAATTTTAGGATTTCTGGTTTTGTTTTTTTTTTTACATATTTTATGTTACTTTTTATAATTTCCATTTCTCTTGAACTTGTTGATCTTGGCTTTTATCTTACTAAACATAGTCAGCATGGCTATTTTATGCTATGTGATGGATAATTTCAATATATTAAAAGAAGTTTCTATAGGTTTATTTCTTTTATTTCTCATTTATATTTAATATATGCCTATTAAGTGTGCTCAATGTTTTATTTGAAAAATAATTAAAATCCAGGATTGCCTTAGCTTCAGATATATCAGGAAAAATAGATATTTGGGAGATGCTAGATAGATACTGTATCAAATACCTAGAAATTATATCTACATACTTATTTTTGTCTTTTTCTTTGCAAAAAACTTTCTAATGTGCCATCAAGAATATGAGTAGCCTTTTTGAGATGAGCAAATACTCTTAGCACAAGGTGACCCCAAATATCTGGATTCAGTCTCTAGAGTTCTAGCCAGTCTGATCTTGGGCAAGTAAATTTCACACTACAGGAATAGCACTTAAGGTGTTTAAAAGATTTTTTTTCTATTTTTTATTTTTAATTGTGATAAAATACACAAAACATAACATTTACCATTTTAATAGTTTTAAAGTGTCTTGTTCAGTAGTGTGCCAAATACTTTCACATTGTTATGGAACTAATCACAAGAACTCTGTTCATCTTGCAAAACTGAAATACTACAAATATTAAATAATAATTCCTCTGTTTCCCCTACCTCCAAGGTCTGACAACCACCATTTTACTTTCTCTTTCTATGACTTTGACTATTCTAGGTACCTTGTGTAAGTGAAATTATACAGTATTTGTCTTTTTATGACTGACTTAATTTAGCATAATGTTTTTGAGTTTCATCCCGGTTATAGTATTTGTCAGAATTTTTTTCCTTTTTAAGGCTATGTAATATTTCATTGTAACATATGAATGTAAACAGAGCAACCAGTTTGTCTGCTTATTTTTAAAAATAATCCTTTCCTTGTTTTGTTCCTTTTTATACATACAATTAATTACATGTTTGCTTGAGAATTATCTTGAAGTAATCTAAGCATAAAGCAGAGATGTTGGTGCCTTTTTGAAAAGAAGTTAATGCATGATTAATCCATAATCTGACTCCCACAGAGGTGACGCCAACCAGACCTCCAGGTGGTCCATTACTGAAGATAGTCATCAGAAGATGTCAAGCAGACTGTGCCCTGTGTCACTACGGCACATAATTTCCACATTACCTCCCCTCCTACTCCCTGATAGCTCCTTTAGCCAACCTAGGAAATTGAGATGATTCTTTCAGACTTGAGCCCAGCTGTCTCCTCAATTGCTGGGACTTGAATAAAAACTGTTTTCTTTGCATTAGTCCTCAGTTCTCATGTCTGGCTTTTTAGGTGGTGAGCAACTGAATGTGATTTCAGTAACATGAATGTGCCACAGTTTGTTTATCTATTCATTCCATTGATGAACACTTGAATTACTTACACCTTTTGGCTTTTATGAATAATGCTGCTAATGAACATAGGTGCATAAGTATGTCTTTGAGATCCTGCTTTTAATTCTCTTGAAAGCAGGTACATAGTATAGGTATGTATGCTTTTGATACATAGTATCAGAAGTAGAGTTGCAGAGTTATATCGAATTTTATCTTAAAATATTTGAGAAACCACCATACTATTTGCCATAGTGGCTGTACCATTTTCCATTCTCACCAACAATACATTAACCTTCCAATTTCTTCATATCCTTCCCAACATTTATTATTTTCTGTTTTAAAATTGTAGCCACTTTAATGGCTGTAAGATTATATTGCATTGTAGTTTTGGTTTGTATTTCCCTAATGATTTTGTTGAACACCTTTTCATATCCTTGCTATGCATTGATTTTTTTTTTTTTTGAGACAGAACCTTAAGCTGTCACCCTGTCACCCTTAAGCTGTCACCCTTAAGCATCACAGCTCACAGCAAACCCCAACTCCTGGGCTTAAGCAATTCTCTTGCCTCCACCTCCCAAGTAGCTGGGACTACAGGCACCCACCACACGCCTGGCTATATTTTGGTTGCAGCTGTCATTGTTGTTTGATGGGCCCAGGCTGGATTTGAACTCGCCAGCTCAGGTGTACGTGGCTGGCGCCTTAGCCACTTGAGCCACAGGCACTGAGCTGGCATTGATATTTTTAAAACATTAAAATAATACATCTAATTTAGCTTCTAATTGTCTTCCTCAGAGTAGTTGGGCCTATTTACCTGGGTCTGGAAGTTCGATATCTTGATACTTAATGGGACATAAAGATATTTTGAACTTTCCCATAATGGGATGAATAATTATCTCCCAAAGATATCCACATCCTAATCCCATGAATTTATGAATGTATTACTTTATATGGCAAAAAGGACTTTGCAGATGGGATTAAGTCAAAGATTTCAAGATGGGGAGATTATCCTGGATCATCTGGGTGGGCCCAATGTTATCACAAGGGCCTCATAGAAGGAAGGTAGAGAGCTATTTGAAGGTGTTACACAGCTGACGCTGAAGATAAAGGGATCATGAGCCAAGGAATGCAGGTGGCCTCTATAAACTTACAGGCAAAAAATGGATTCTCCTCTAGAGCTCCAGAAGGAATATAGTCCTGTCAGCCCATTCTGGATTTCTCATCTTCAGAACTGTAAGATAATCAATTTATGCTGTTTAAGCCACTAAATCTGTGGTTTGTGACAATTGCATTTGGACACTAATATACTTTTTTGAATTTTGACTTGAGTGTTGTCGAGGGTTCAGCTGACCTGGCAGAAGAGGTGAGCTGTCAGTTGTTGGAACAGTTAATTAAAACAACAAATGAAAATGAAGTAACTGCAGCCTTGAATGAGGAAGAGACTAAAGCCCAGAAAGTGCCAACTCTTCTTGTTCCATTTCCCCATGGAACAGTGCACCAGCTGAGGGTTCTGTGGGTCATCCCAGGCACAGGGACATCTCACTTTTGAGAGACCCTGGAACAAAAGGATTCTGCAGTTTTATGGACCCTGAGGTGGAGGTGGGGGATTCAAGGGGTAAGATCTGGGACTGGAAAACTACAGGGGACTGAGTCAGGGTGGGGAAAAGTATCTTCAAGTATCTTCCTCTCAAAATAAGGCCTCAGCAGAAGCACCTGAAGATGACCTTAGCCAAAGTCCCCAGATACAGAGACCTAGGAATAAAAGCTTTGGGGCCAGGAATGTAAATATTCATAAGTTCGTGGCCAGACAGAGAATTCTTGACTGTAACTTTTCTTACAAATTGCAGTGCACTGGCTGTTCCACAGATCTGGTGTGGGAGGAGCAGCTTTCCCTCATGAGGCCTGCTAGGTAAACTTAAAAACTTTGTAACCACCTATTGGTTGGATCTGAAAAATTATACATAGTTTTCTTTTTGGTCAGAAACTGGACTCCTCAAGTTATAGTGGCTATGTTGAGTCATAGTGAACCCTGGATAATAAAAATTGCTGATGAAGAATTCTTTTTTTTTTTTTTTTTGAGACTTAGTCTCACTATGTTATCCTTGGTAGAGTGCTGTGGCATCACAGCTCACAGCAACTTCCAACTCTTGTGCCC
>NW_003852499.1:1071811-1078328 GCF_000181295.1 Otolemur garnettii
CAAGTGATTCTTTTGCCTCAGCCTCCCGAGTAGCTGGAACTACAGGCACCCACCACAATGCCCAGATATTTTTTGGTTGCAATTGTCATTGTTGTTTAGCAGGCCCAGGCCGGGCTCAAATCTGCCAGCTTTGGTATATGTGGCTGGCAGCCTACTCACTGAGTGACAGGTGCCGAGCCAGCTGATGAAGAGTTCTTACAGTGAAAGAATGGGAATGTCCCCTGTTAGACATAAAAATATGCACACTTATTTGTGGGAAGTTTTATTTATTTCCCATTGTAGAGGTGAAGATCATCAGGTTCCTAAAGATTCACTGAAAATCATTGACATGACTGATTAATAGGAGAAGACATCCAAATGTATTTCATTACACAGAAGACTTCAGAATGAAAAGCCAACCCCTCAGTGGGGTATAGAAGCTTATATTCAATCTTGAGGTTACAGAAAAAATGTGCTCTGAGAGTATGGCCAAATACCCGGGTATGGTGGTAAATCAGGTTTTAGTGGCAAGGTTTTAGTGGGAGGAAGAGAAGAGGAGGCTTAGCAAAGCTGGTCTTATTATGCAGAAGAAACCTGACAGGTGTCAGCTCTCAGAGAGAATAGATAGTAAATGTCTCTTTGCAGAACTCTAACGGTATCAGTTAATCTTTCCTAGATCTGGACAAGGGAAGGGATACTGCATTCATGTAGATTCTCCATTGATCTGTAGATGAAAATCTCCCCCACAAAAAACAGCCTTGTAGGCTTGGAGCCCATAGTACAGTGGTTATGTCTGCAGACACATACACCCAGGCTGGCAGGTTTGAACTTGGCCCAGGCCAACTAAACTACGACAACTGCAACAAAACAAATAGCTGGGTGTTGTGTGGGCACCTGTAGTCCCAGCTACTTGGGAGGTTCAGGCAAGATAATTGCTTAAGCCCAAGAGTTTGACGTTGCTGTGAGCTAGGACACCAAGGTACTCTACCAAGGGCAACATAGTGAGACTCTGTCTCAAAAAGAAGAAAAAAAAATAAAAACTTGTACTTTTTTTTTCTACCATGCCTGTTTGTTTAACTTGGAGGTTCTCGCACAGTCTTTCATTTCTGCACTTACACCTGATCAGAGTCAAAAAGATTCCCCAGCAGTACCCATAGCTCAGTGGGTAGGGCAGTGGCCACATACACTGAGGCTGATGGGTTTGAATCCGGCCTGGGCAGCTAAATCAACGATGACAATAGGAACAAACAAAATAGCTGGGCGTTGTGGCGGGCACCTATGATCCCACCTACTTGGGAGGCTGAGGCAAGATAATTGCTTAAGCCCAAGAGTTTGAGGTTGCGGTGAGCTGTGATGCCACAGCACTCTACCCAGGGTAACAGCTTCAGACTCTGTCTCAAAAAAAAAAGATTCCTGGCTGTCTCCATTTGTGACCTGAGGCCACGTCAAGTTTGCTCTCACTTTATATTTGGCAAACTGTTTATAATTTTATATGGCTAATGTTTAATTTTTATTTTCAATTTGCCTTCCCTCATGTCCTTAGTTTTGCCCCTTCCCTCTCAGCACCCAAAGTACAGATCAAGAGCATGAAGAATAAGGGAAAAAATAGGCCTGTGAGAGGTTCACTACTTCCAAGATTTGGAAAGACATTTTTGCTCTTTTGCCTAGACCTTAAACTTTTCTTAGATCTTTGGTTTGTTTTGTCCCCCATCACCAAAGGAAACAGTGAACTGAGAGTGGTATTGTAGAACCCATTCTTTCTTTTCCCTGTATAAACAGTTGATCTCATTGAAGACTGATGGAATACATTCCAGCTTGTTCCTGTGTTTTAATTTGATCAGTAACTTTTCTTCTATTTGAAAACTTTCATCCAGATGAAAAACCTCATATTCTGTAATTTTTTATGTATATACAAGGCCACTGATCTGAGAATGAGCTGCAAACAATGGCTTAGGAAAGGAGAAAGGGCCCATAAATTCGAGAAATTAGTAACAGAGGAACCTGCTTCTGACATCCCAAAACTCCACTGTCATTTTATTGGTATTTAACCAGGAAAAAATAATAAAATATTTTTCCAGCATGTGCCTCATTCTGGTCTTGGTTCATCAAGACTGGTTAATGACAACTGCAAGAACTATCTTTTTTCAAGCATATTTCACACAGTAAAATATTTAAGGATCCCTTTGTTGACTTATTTCTTTAAATTCTAAACTATATACATGAAATTGGATTGTTGGTCATCTATGTAGGGTAAAATGACTAATGTTCCTTCCTAAGATGTTAATTATGGTATTAACACAACTTCTAGTGAAAACTTATCACGAATAATCTCTATATAGAAATAGCCATAGATGTGAATACTTGTTCATCTTTTGAAAGCACATAAATTACCTGTATGCCATTAAAAATCTGTAATTTCCAACTTCCAGGCAGGTCTATGGCTTGTTAGGAACTGGGCCACACAGCAGGAGTGATGGAAGCTTTGTATTTACAGCTACTCTCCATCAATTGCATCACTGCCTGAGCTTCGCCTTTTCTGTCAGATCCTCAGGGGCATTAGATTCTCATAGGAGTAAGAACCCTACTGTAAATTTCACATATAAAGGATCTAGGTTGTGTTCTCCTTACGAAAATCTAATGCCTGATGATCTGAGGTGGAGATGTGATGCACTTGAATCATCACCAAACCACCCCCACCCTAGTCCATGGAAAAATTGTCTTAAGTGAAACCAGTACCTGGTACCAAAAAGATTGGGGACTGTTGATTCAAATGCTTACCTTTTGCATGATCTAACATAGTTATCAAATACAGAAATTTTATGTAAAACATTAAGAAAAATGACTTTCACATATTTGGAGAGCCTTAACATGCTTTAAATTTTTGAAGGTTCTTATTTTGCTTATATTTTTGTCAAGATAAAGAAAATGACTTAAGCTTCAGGGAAACAGACATAAGAGGTTCCTGGTCTGCCTTGTTGTGCATTTGCACATGTAGAGTGTCTAGAAGAATAACCTCAAAGTGGAATAGAGAAACCTTTTATCTTTTCAGTTCCAGATAGGAGAGTAGAAGTAAAACCAAAAGTGGAAGATTTGGAATAGATGCTGATTCCAAGAGTGATGTTCTATCAAGTACACAAAGGAAGAACTGTGAAGTTGGATCATTTTAATATAGCAACAGAGACTGGAACATGATAATGGGTTAAGAAATGATGAAATTAGAAAAATAACTCAGACTTATGAGCAATTGAGAAGCTAAGAAAAACGGCATTCTAAGAGTTGAAAAATTGGAGACAATAGCAAAAGTTGGAGAGAGTGAAGACACTGAAGGGACAAAGCTATTGAAGAAAAAGAGGACGGGAAGATGAGAAGTGTGGGCCGTTCCGTAGTGCTGAAGTTTGTATTTGACCATCTGTTCAAAGAATTTTTCCAGCACTCCTCTAGGTCAAAATTTTCCCAATATTACCAATATTTGTAACCTTAGGTTCTTAGACATCCTTTTCTATACCCCAAATTCCTAATTAACTGGTTTTTCAACTGAGAGGATAGTAACCCTCTGCTTTTTGTCCTGCAGACCTGACAGAAGAAGGAGCTGATTGTCTTAGGAGAAGCCTCAGAGAGCACCTCTTGTCCCCATCCCACTCCTTAGTGCTGTTTTATTGTACTTCATTGTGTGAATGCTCATTACTTTATTAATTCTTCATTACTTTTCCTACCAGCTTTAAAAAAAAGTCCCTCACAATACTATTCTTTCTTTCCCTTTTAATAATGCAAGTCTCTACTATAGTTTTCTCCCTTTTTTATCAAATACAATTCAAATATATATTACAAATTTATTCTTTTCTTCTTTGACCTGAAAAATTCTAAAATATGCTTTTTGGGAAATTGGCTATAATTTTTAGTCTATTTTGCCTGGGTCTAGTTGTATTTTCTCAATTTTGGTTCTGAACTCATCTGTGAATATGTATCTATGGTCCTCACCTAACACACTATCTCACAATTTTAAGTTTAGCAGTGTTAAAATGGATCAAAAAGTCTGTTATCTTCTTGAATAGTGAGTATATTCCATAATTATATCATATATTTGTCATCTTTAATCTTAATGCAGTTTTAAAAATATCGTAAAGGAAAATATATTCAAAGAATAATTTAACTGAGGAATATGATGCTCAAATATGTTGTTTCTGCTTCCTATACTACTGAATAAATACCTAAGATTTGCTATTCTGAGGGGCATTAAGAATTTCTCATTTCTCTGCTTTATTATTTTCTCATTTAAAACATAAGTCTATATTCTAATGGTATGATTAAAAAACTCCAGATAATAAGAGTCTGTGAAAGAGCAGCCTTAGCTATCTTCTTATGGGAATTGAAAACATACTGATTTAGATAACTGGAAATTTTCTTGGATATTAAGGAAGAATCTCTCAGACTTAAGTATAACAGAAATGACATCATCACCAAAATTAGCTGTTTTAGTTTTTCAAGGTCAAGTGCTAGAGACAAGTGAAGTAGATTAGGAGACTCATATTTAGATTAAGAGAAATATACATGAATCATATTGGGTTAAGTCTCCACAAATTAGAAGAAAATGAATCTAAAGAAGCAAAGAAATAAAGTGAGAAACTAAGAAAGATCAGTGCACATTCTTGCCAAAGAACAAAGAAAGGGTCTTTCTGGTAAGATGTTTAAGATATAGCAAAACATTAAAAGTTTCTTTTGTTTAATTAAAAATTACTCCTTGTTTTTTTTTAATAGGTACTAGCAGCTCAAAACTTCAGAAACTCCCAAAAGGCTTATGAGTTTTCTTTAGAAATAATAAAATACAGAGAGACCCAGGGCAGCCAATGAGTCAACAAACTTTTGTTGAGTAATTATTGTTTTCCTGTTGGGTAAACAATGAAGCACTTAGAATTCTTGCTCTAACCTGTAGCTTTTACATTTTAATTTGATAGACATTGAAAAAATACATAAACTGACAACTCAATAAAATAAATACAAACAAACTCTGAGAAAGCAAAGTTTTTTTTCCTGGGGTTGAGTGTAGAGAAGAATGAGTAATATTTAGGAGAGGTAGAAAGAATTGGCATTAAATGCATCAGAATGATGATGCCATGATTTAATGCCAGATTTTAATCTTAAAACATATGAGAAGTAATAAATGTGGAATA
The DNA here is from genome assembly GCF_000181295.1 of Otolemur garnettii. Classification (NCBI taxonomy): domain Eukaryota; kingdom Metazoa; phylum Chordata; class Mammalia; order Primates; family Galagidae; genus Otolemur; species Otolemur garnettii. The sequence goes on from NW_003852499.1 coordinate 1,076,959, forward strand.
ACCAGGGCAAGCTGCTCTGCGAGAGAGGAGTATTTTGCAGGATTGTAAGAACATGAAGTTCTCTAGCCCAACAAAGACATAATCAAGTGTAAGGGAACTAATGCATCTTCCTCTTTGCCAGTGACTCATCAACACTCTGAATAAATGGAAAATTGATGGGGGCGGGGGGTTCTGACTAATTTAGATATGAAGTTCCGCTTAAAGATACCACTGTGGCATATGTAATCAGACTGCCTGTTCTAATGTCCAAATTCCCATTCAACTTGATTTCATTCTGAATCCCAAATGAGTACGTCCTGTTACTTCAATTTGAAATCTTACACCAGCATTTCAAACTTTACATGCTGAGATGACACTCTAGTTTTTAATATTAAAGCTCCTTATTTCATGAAAGTAAATGGCCAGGTGCTCACATTATAAATGTTAGAATCATTCTTAATTTTCCTCTTTTCACATTCTCATCTAATTCATTATCAAGTCATATTTGTTAGAGTTTAAAAGTAGTAATTAGTAATACTCCTTTCCAGTCTGAGTTCTAAATAAATTATGAGTTAGACAAAGGAGTCAGGAAGGAATCCAAACACCAGCATTACTACTGCTAAAGCTGTACTGAAAAAGATGGATTGGACTAAAGCCCCAAAGCATTTCCTATCACTGCCCAAACCCAAGTCTAAAACAGAAACCCCTTTTGGAAGAACTGCACAGATTGCAAAAAAAGACATTCCTCTCATTATGCTAGTAGAAGTTCTTTCTGGATGGACTGAGAAAGAACATGGAGAAAACAGTTTCTGTCATGCCCATTGCCTTCTTTTTGAATCAATTTTTTTAAGGTATAATTTATATACAACAAAACACACCCATTTAAGTAAACATGTCAACATTTTTGATCTATGCTCCTCAGGGAAATTGACCAGTAGTTTTTTTTTTTTTTTTTTTCCTTGTGTGTTTTTGGTGATGCTGACATCATTAATTGAGTTTGGATGTATTCTGTTTTCTTCTATTTTATTTTGAAAGAGTTAATTTTTATTTTGAAAGAGTTAACGCCAAAAGATTGGAGTTAATTATTTGAATGTTTGGTGGCATCTATCCATGAAGTCTTCTGGTCCTGGGCTTTTCTGTGATTATAGGCCCAGAGGAGATAGCAGCTGCAACCCATAGTTGTATGTTCCCATTATCTGCCTCTGTCTTGATATATCTAATTGACTTGAAATCTGTCTTGATTTCCTTTTTTATTTATTTATTTATTTTTGGAGACAGAGTCTCACTTTGTCTCCCTCAGTAGAGTGCCATGGTGTCATAGCTCAGAGCAACCTCAAACTCGTGGGCTCAACTGATTCTCTTGCCTCAGCCTCCCGAGTAGCTGGGACTAT
>NW_003852499.1:1106206-1109775 GCF_000181295.1 Otolemur garnettii
CTTCTTATTGGAGGATCTGTCCAACACTGCCAAAGGAGTGTTATAATCTCTGACTATGATGGAGTTGGGACAGATCAAGTTGCTCATGCCTTTTAAAGTATATCTTATATATTCAGATGCATTCTGGTTGGGTGCATAGATATTGATAATTGAGATCTTGTATTGAATATTACCCTTAACAAATATAAAGTGGCCTTCATTGTCTTTGCTTACTTTTGTTGGTTTAAAGCCTATTGTATCAGTGAATAAAATTGCAAAACCTGCTTTATTCTGCTTTCCATTTGCCTGGAATATAGATGACCATCCCTTCACCCTGAGTCTATATTTATCTTTTAAAGTAAGATGCAATTCTTGAATACAACAGATGTCTGGTCTGAGTTTCTGTATCCAATCAGCCAATCTGTGTCTCTTTAGAGGACAATTTAAACCATCCACATTGATAGAAATTATTGATAAGCCTGGTGAAATTTTGGACATCGAGTTGCTCGAAAGTCCAGTAGACATTTTTAATCCTTTTGCCATTGTGGAAGTTGGAATTTGATCAAAAGTTTCTGAGTGGGTTTACTTTTGTGGTGGAGGATTGCCCTGGTCATTATGGAGGATAGGTTTGAGAATTTCCTGGAGAGCTGGTTTACTTATGGCAAATTTCTTCAACATGTGAATATTGTTAAAGTATTTAATTTCTTCATCATAGATGAAACTCAGTTTAGCTGGATACAGGATCCTGGGTTGGAAGTTATTTTGTTTTAGGAGATTAAAAGTCGATGACTATCCTTTTCTGGCTTAAAAGGTTTCAACTGAGAGATCTGCAGTCATCCTAATACTCTTCCCCTTGTGGGTTATGGTTTTCTTATGTCTGACTGCTTTCAGAATTTTCTCTTTCATCTTCACTTTGGTGAAATTAATTATGATGTGTCTGGGGGATGTCTTGTTCGGGTTGAGTTGTGCTGGGGTTCTGAAACTATCGGCTATCTGAATTTCAGAATCTCTTGGCATATCTGGAAAGTTCTCTTTCATAATTTCATGAAGAAGAGCCTCAGTCTTTTGTGAAGCAACCGCATCACCTTCAGGGATTCCTATAAGGCGAATATTAGTTTTCTTTGAATTATCCAAGAGCTCTCTGAGAGTAAGATCCTTTTTTGCTCTCCATTTCTATTGATCTTTGCACTCCTGGGATTCTTCAAAAGCTTTGTCTTCAATGTCAGAGATCCTTTTTTCTGCCTGTTCCACTCTGTTATGGAGGTATTCCACCGTGCCTTTCAGATCCTCGAGGGCTGCAACCTCTTGTCTCAGTTTTTCAAAATATTTGGTCATTTTATCTTTGAAATCATTGAATTCTTGAGACATCTTTTGAATAATTTCTTGAGATATCTTTTGAATAATTTCTTGAGAGATCTTTTCAATATTTTCTTAAAATTCTAATTCCCTCCTTTCTTCAATTCTGTTAATCTTATTTGCTATCTAAATTCTGAACTCGATTCCTGACATCTTAGCCATCTGTTTATGGATGGGGTTTTCAATTGCATCTGCCCCATTTTTCCTTGGGGGAGTTGATTTACTCTGGTTATTCAAGTTGCCAGAGTTTTTCTACTGATTCCTCCCCATTCTGAGTTTACCCTGTTTGGAGACCTTATCAGAACTGTTCATTCAGTAGCTTCTTCTGGTTGCCCAGAGAGACAGGGCATGTCTGTCATCTTCTCCCAGTTCTTGGGTGCTGGGGTGACCAGGGTACAGCAGAACAGCAGCAACTGCGCAGAAGCATGTGTAGCGGGATCAGACCTTGTTCAGCTTGCTGGGGTGATGTGGGGCAGGAGACTGGCAGCGGCAGGATCAGTCCTAGTTCGGCTCCACTGGGGTGACTGAGGGGCAGGGGAACTGCAGTGATGGTGCGGTGTGCTCACACAGCCAGATCAGTCCTAGTTCCACCCTCTGGGGTTAACAGGGGGTAGGGGAATGACAGCAGCTGTGCGGAGCATAAGAGCAGCCAAATCAGTCCTACTTTAGCCCCACTTGTATGACGGGAGTGGGAGCAGGGGAATGGCAGTGGTCAGGTTGATCCTCATTGGACCCTGCCTGGCGGCTGGTGGGGCAGGAGAACAGCAGCAGCTGGATCAGTCCTAGTTTGGCCCTACCAGGGCGACCAGGAGGCAGGGGAATGGCTGTGGCTGGATCAGTCCTAGTTTGGCCCCACTGGGGCAACTAAGGGGAAGGGGACGGCAGCAGCCAGAATAGTTTTTGATCAACCCCGCTGGGGCAACCGGAGGGCAGGGGATGGCAATGGCTGTGTGGGGAATCTAGTTTGGGTCAGTCCTAGTTTGGCCCTGCTGGGGCAACTGGGGGACAGGGGAACTGCAGTGCCTAGATCAGTCCTAGTTCAGCCCTGCTGAAGCAACTGGGGGGTGGAAGAAGGAGAACAGCAGCAGTGGGGCAGGGTACGGGCAACCAGATCAGTCCTAGTTAAGCCCTGGCAGGGCAATGAGGTGGGGCAAGGGAATAGAGAGCAGAGTACTCTTCCTCTGCTGCCTGCTGGATATGCGTGGCACTAGCAAGCCAATCTGGGCCCTCCCAGCATGGGAGTCCAAAGTGGGGAACTCCTCCTGCCTCCACCTGTGGGATGCACATGGCTCTAGCAAACAGTTCTGGGCCCACCTGGAGCAGTAGACTACTCCACCATGGCTCTGCAGGTTATGTGTGGCTCTAACAAGCAGTTCTGGGCCCCCCCAACATGGGTGTCTGGAGTGGGGAACTCCTTTGCTGCCACCCGTGGGGTGCATTCCACTCTAGTAAGCAGTTCTGGGCCCATCCAGCACGAGTGCCTGGAGTGGGGAACTCCTCTGCTGGTCCCCTTGGGGTGTGCGTTCTCTAGCAAGCAGTTTTGGGCCTACCTGGAATGGAGGACTCCTCCACTGCTGCCCGTGGGTTGCCCGCAGCACTAGCAAGCAGTTCTGGGCCCGCCTAGAGCGTGAGCCTGGAGTGGGGATCTCCTCTGCCGCCTGTGGGGCGTGTGACTCTAGCAAGTAGTTCTGGGCTGGCCCAGAGTCAGGGACTCCTCCACTGCTGCCCGTGGGGTGTGCATGGCTCTAGCAAGTAGTTCTGTGCCTTCCTGGAGCTGGGGGCTCCTCTGCAGCCACCTGCTGCCTGCGGGAGTAGGGAGGCGTGAGGCTCTAGCAAACAGTTCTGGGGTCTACTTTGTACCTGTATTTTGTGTTCTTAAATGCTCTTCCTTGGATTTACAGCTTCCCTAACTTCTTTCTGGGCTCAGCTCCCCGTCTTTGGCTTCATAGATTCTGATTCCATCCAGTTTTTCTTCCTTTGCTCAGGAGCCTCTGACAAGGGTTGCTACCAGTTAGCCATCTTCCCAGAATCCCCCATGTTTTTATTTTTGTGTATAATAGTGAAAAGATTCCACAATCATACTAATTAGCATATCCATATTCTTAATATCTATGTTCTTAGAGAATGTGAAGAATACATTAGTATTGATAGTCACCATAATATGTGTTAGGGCTCAGCGCCTGTAGCACAGTAGTTATGGCACCAGTCATATGCACTGAGCCTGGTGGGTTCAA
>NW_003852499.1:1109965-1116656 GCF_000181295.1 Otolemur garnettii
ATATATATATATATACATACATACATACATACATACATATATATACACATACATATATTAGATCAGTGATTTTTTTCAACCAGCTCTGGCACACTGGTGTGCTGTGGGAGGATCTTAGGTGTGCCATGAAAAATTTTAAACATCATTAAATTATTTTCAAAAGAAGTTCAAAGAACAGTAAGTATATTCTTTTTTTTACTCTTTTTTTTTAAATCAACATGATTTAAGTGTGTCATGGAAGTTTAACTATAGGTTCAAGTGTGCCATGAAATAAAAAAGGTTGAAAAACACTGCTAGATCTTTAGAATTCATTCATCTATAATCAAAATTTTGTACCCTTTGATCAACATTTTCCCACTTCTCCCTCTTCCTGATCCCTGGTAGTACTCATGTAGGAGTTTAACTTTTTATTTTTATTTTATTTTATTTTTGAGACAGAGTCTTACTTTGTCATCCTGAGTAGAATGCTGTGGCATTGTACCTCACAGCAACCTTAAACTCTGGGACTCAAGTGATCCTCTTGCCTCAGCCTCCCATGTTGCTGGTGAAAGATTTCATAACTGAGGGAGATCATGCAGTTTTTGTCTTCCCGTGTCTGAATTATTTCATTAAGCATAATGCTCTCCAGGTTCAACAATGTTGCACATGGTGGGATTTTCTTCTCTTTTTTAAGACTTAAAAATATTCCATTGTACATGCATGACACAATTTCTTTCTCCATTCAACTGTTGACAGATACTTAGGTTGTTTTTATATCTTGGCTATTATGAATAATGCTGCATGAATATGGGAGTGCTAATATCTCTTGAGACAGTGATTTTGTTTCTTCTGGATATGTACCCTGAAGTAGGATTATTGAATCACGTGACAATTCTGTTTTTTTTTTTTTTTAATTGTTGGAGATTCATTGAGGGTACAAAGAACCAGGTACACTGATTGCCTTTGAGTCCCTCTTGTAATTGTGTCCTGCCCCCAAGAGATCTGTCACACACAATGACCCACTCTTCTCTCTCTCCTCTTCCCCATTCCCCCATCCCTCACCATGTACTAGATCATCAATTATCCTCATATCAAAATTGAGTGTTGGCTCGGCGCCTGTGGCTCAAGCAGCTAAGGTGCCAGCCACATACACCTAAGGTGGCGAGTTCGAATCCCCAGCCCAGGCCGCCAAACAACAATGATGGCTGCAGCCAAAAAATGGCCAGGCGTTGTGGCGGGCCCCTCTGGTCCCAGCTACTTGGAAGGCTGAGGCAGGAGACTTGCTTGAGCCCAGGAGTTGGAGGTTGCTGTGAGCTGTGAAGCCATGGCATTCTACCCAGGGGGATAGCTTGAGGCTCCGTCTCAAAAAAAAAAAAAAAATTGAGTGCATTGGATTCTTGCTTTTCCATTCTTGTGATGCTTTACTAAGTAGAATGTGTTCTGCCGCCATCCAAGTTAATACAAAAGATGTAAAGTCTCCACCTTTTTTAGTGGCTGAATAGTATTCCATGGTATACATACCACAGCTTGTTAATACATTCCTGGATTGGTGGGCATTTAGGTTGTTTCCACAATTTGGAAATTCTGTTTTTAAATTTTTGAGAAATATCCATGTTATTTTTCATATTGGCTTCGTCTACTTACATTTCTACTATCAACGTGTTATAAATTTCTCGGCATCCTTGCCAATACTTGCTATTCTTTGACCTTTTTTTTGAGACAGAGTCTCAAGCTGTCACCCTGAGTAGAGTGCTGTGGCGTTACAGCTCACAGCAACCTCCAACTCTTGGGCTTAAGCGATTCTCTTACCTCAGCCTCCCAAGTAGCCAGGAGTACAGGTGCCTGCCACAACAACTGTTTATTTTTGTTGTTGTTGCATTTGTCATTGTTGTTTAGCAGACTGGGGCTGGGTTCAAACCCACAAGCCTTGGTGTATGTGGCCAGCACCCTAACCACTGAGACACAGGTGCCACCATCCTTTGACTTTTTGATGATAGCCATTCTACCAGGTGAGAGGTTTAGTCCATTGTGTTTTTTGTTTGCATTTTCCTGATAATTAGTGATGTTGAGCACCTTTTCATATGCCTGTTGGCCACTTTTAAGTTTTCTTTGGTAAAATGTCTATACAGGTTATTTATCATTTTTAGTCATGTTATTTGCTTTTTTGCTGTTAAGGTGTTATGTGAATTTTGGGTATTAACTCCATAATGGACATGTGATTTGCAAATATTTTTTCCATTTTGTTCGTTGCCTTTTTATTACGTTGTTTCCTTTTTTGGTGAAAAAATTAAATTTTTAATTTGATCAATCTTACTTGTTTGTTTTTGTTTTTGTTGCCTGTGCCATTGGTGCCATATGTAAAAAATTCGTTACTAGGAATTCTGTTTTCTTCTAGAAATTTTATGGTTTGCTAGTATTATGTTGAAGATTTTTACATCTATGTTTATAGGGGATATTGGTCTGAAGTTTTCCTTTTTCTGTTATGGCTTTTCCTGACTTTGGTGTCAAGATGATGTTGGCTTTGTACAATGAATTATCTTTCCTCTTGATGTTATGGAATACTTTCTGTAAGACAGCTTCCATTTTTTTAAGGTCTGGTAGAATTTAGCTATGAATTGATCTACTACAGAGACTTGTTTGTTGGGAGATTTTTAATTACTGCTTCAATCTCTCTACTTATTAGCATCACACTCTAACTAACTGAGCTGATCTTCACTACTTATTATTTTTTCAAGATTTCTATTTCTTCCTGACTCAGATTTGTGAGGATGCATGTTTTTAGGAATTTTTCCATTTTCCCTAGGTTTTCTAGTTTGTGTGCTGTTGAATGATTATCTTGTTGAGGATTATCATGAAAAAGTGTACTTGATGTTAAGTATCAAGTATCATTCAACAGCAAGTTGTTTAAATTCCATGACTTTGTGTAGATTTGAGTGTTTTGTCTTTGAATTGATTTCTAGTTTTATTCCACTTTGGTCTGACAAGATACATGGTGTAATGTTGATTTTTTTATTTGTTCTGACTTGTTTGTGGCATAACACATGATCAATTTTGAAAAATGTCCCATGCACTGATGAGAAGAATGTTTATTCAGTAGTTTTGGAGAAGAATGTTCTGTAAACATTTTTTAGGTACATTTGTTCTAGAGTCACATTTAAGTCTAAAGTTTTTAAAATTTATTTTCTGCTGTGATGATTTCTCCAGTTCTGTCAGTGGGGTGTTGAAGTCCCTGCAAATTATGATGCTACTGTTTATTTCTTTGCTTTAATTCATAGAACTTCCTTTATGAATCTAGGAGGTTTTTTGCTAGGTGTATATATATTTAGGATTATTTTGTCCTCTTGTTAATCACTCCATTTACCATTATGTAATGACTATTTTTTGTTATTTTTTTAAACCATTGTTGATTTAAAATCTATTTTATCTGATACAAGAATGGCTACACTTGCTTTCTTTTGGTTTCCATTTGTTTGGAATATTTTTTATATCCCTCTCACTTTGTCTATGTGAGTTAGATGTGGTTTTCTGAGGCAGTATTTGGTAGTGTTTTTCATACATTCAGCTGATGTCTATTTTTTTTCTTAATAAGTCTACTTCCTATTACCTAAAAAGAATTGGAATTTAATCAATACCTCCACCACTTCTTCTTCAACTCAAAACCAACAACTAATAGAGCTTTTCCAATCTTAACTATTTTAAAAAAGTATCCAAATTAGGAAAGAGGAGGTAAAATTATTCCTATTTGCTGATAATATGGTCTTGTATGTAGAAAACCCTAAAAACTCCACCAAAAGCCTTCTGCAATTGATAAATAAATTCAATAATGTCTCAGGTTACAAAATCAAAGTACTCAAATCAGTAGTATTTCTATATTCTAACAGTCAAGTTGAGAGTATAACCTAGGCTTCAGTAACATTTACAACAGCTACAAAGGAAATAAAATGCCTAGAAATATACTTAATCAAGGAGGTGAAAGATCTCTACAAGAAAAACTACAAAACACTGATGAGTGTGCAGGTGACACAAACAAATGGAAAAACATCTCATGCTCATGGATTGGTAGAATCTAGATCATTAAAATGCCCATATTGCCTAAAGTGATTTACAGAGTAAACACAATTCCCATCAAATACCAATGTCTTATTTCAAAATCTAGAAAAAAATAATTCTAAGCTTCTTTTAGAACCAAACAAATAGCCAAGGCAATCTTAAGAAAAAAATGTGGAGAAATTGCACTACCTGACTTCATATTATACTAGAAGGCTATAGTAATCAAAACAACATAATACTGGTATAAAAGTAGAGACATAGACCACTGGAACACAATACAGCTTCATCTCTTCCTCTACTCCAAAACAAAGTTTTTTGTCTTCATGTACAATGTACATACAATGTGTATACTGAAAGCTTTTGTTCACTATTCAAAACTGTCATTTGCCATCTTGTGCTCAATTTCTCATTCAACTTAGAGAACTTTCTAGGGCAGAGCTTATCTCAAGCCTATAATTGCCTTTGAAAACATAATATACAATAAAAGAGAAAGATGGGGGATGTTTATTAAATTTTTATTGTGCATAGTTATTATTTTTTAGGAAATTGCTAAATTTTCTGTCTGAGTGACTCAAAAGTGAATTGAGAAATTGCACATGACACACTGACTTAGTGCTCTAAACATACTTATGGAAGTTTTTACTGACTTTTTTTTTTTTTTAAAGGGGTATTGCTTTCTCAATTTCCTTTTTTGTTCTTTGCCACATCTCCCAGAGTGAATCAAGGTAAATCCCTTCTTCTTTGAAGAGATTTCTTCTTTTGAGTTATCTCGCTTATATTTGGGAACTTTCTGATCTCACCAGAATAGGTAAAACTGGTGCTCAGTTTCCAATATTTCTCAATATATGTCTCTATCCACAGAAATACATGCTCGGGGGAAAAATAAGAGGTTCCTATTTTTTTCTGACCACTGAACAAGAACACACTAATCATACAATGGGGCTAGAAGAATCTCAAAGTAAACGTGAGTACTTTCTCTCATTTCAATTTCAAAGAGGCAGTTGGAATTATGATCAAATTTAAAGAAATGAGTGTAGCTCATAAAGACTGAGTGTAGCTTTAAAGATTGTAGATGATAGTGATGGAAGGAAGAGGTAGAAGGCAATGATGATGAATTTGGCCAAGAAGAAGAACATAGATTCAAATAAGTTGGGTAACAGAACCTTCTTTATAAAATGTAGATTGAACCAAAAGAGGAGATAAAGAATATAAAAGAGAAATAAGATGAAAAGAGAATAAAGTGGGGAGATTATTTTATTTTATTTATTTATTTAGAGATAGAGTCTCACTTTGTCATCCCCAGTTGAGTGCCCTGAGCTCATACCTCACAGCAACCTCTAACTCTTGGGCTCAAGAGATTCTCTTGCCTCAGCTTCTGGAATAGATGGGACTGCAGGTACCCACCACAATGCCTGGCCATTTTTAAAGATGGAATCTTGCTCTAGTTCAGGCTGGTCTCAAACTCTGAGCTCAGGCGATCTGCCCACCTTGGCCACCCAAAGTGCCAGGATTACAGGAGTGAGCCTCTGCTTCTGGCTGGAGAGATTACTTTAAAGGGTGGAGGGAAAGGAAGATATAGAAAACATACTAACTTTGACTCGGTGCCTGTAGCTCAGTGAGTAAGGCACCAGCCACATACACTGAGGCTGGCAGGGTTGAACCTGGCCTGGGCCTGCTAAACAATAATGACAACTGCAACCAAAAAATAGTGAGGCACTGTGGTAGGTGCCTGTAGTCCCAGCTACTTGGGAGGCTGAGGCAAGAAAATCTCTGAAGCCCAAGAGATGGAGGTTGCTGTGAGCTATGACCCTACAGCACTCTACTGAGGGCGACATAGTAACACTCCAAAAAAAAAAAAAAAGGAAGAAAAGAAAAGAAAACATACTAATTTGGGTTCATGATATATTAGAGGTTCTGACTGAATTTGAATTAAATGATACTAATGGTTTTGTATTGCAAAAACATTGATATTTTTGAGAAATATATAGCATAAATGAAGAAATATGTAAAGTTAAAATTAAAGTTTTGTTTCATCTATTCATCCTAGCATGGCAAACTTCAATAGGATCACACAGTACAAAATTCTGAAAAGTACCTTTTTATGCAACAATATGTCTTGGAGATTTTTTATGCTAGTACATACCGCTATACATGATTATTTAATTACCATATAGAATTTCGTTAGATGAATTCACCATAATTTAGAATTTCTACTATTGATAATACACATGTAAATACTAGGTTCCAGGGTTTTTATTTAATTTCCGAAGTATTGCAATGTATGTCCTTTAGCATAAATAAGTTGTTATTCCCATAGGATACATATCTGTAACTGAAATTTTTATGGTAAATGTTATGCATTTAAAAATTGATCAGTGGGGTCGGTGCCTGTAGCTCAGAGGTGCAGGTGTCCTCAAACTATGGCCCACTGTCCACATGTGGCCCACCAAGGACATTTATCCGGCCTGCCAGGTGTTTTTGCCACCTCTACCTGTCCTGCTTAGCTGCTGCCTGTCCTTTTAAGCTATGGTCTGGCCTTCCAATGGTCTGAGGGACAGTGAACTGGCCCCCTGTTTAAAAAGTTTGAGGACTCCTGGTTAGGGTGTCAGCCACATATACTGGGGCTGGTAGGCTCGAACCCAGCTGGGGCCTGATAAACAAC
>NW_003852499.1:1116841-1120930 GCF_000181295.1 Otolemur garnettii
GAAAAAATAAGAATTGATCAGTGCTACTAAATTGATCCTTGTAAAAGCCATTTCTAATTTACAGTCTCAGCAACAACATTTATTTCCTCACTGACAGTGCTTATTATCCCTCAGCCTGCAACATTGCACATTTTTAATTTACTTCTGATATGGAAAAACTATACCACAATCTTTTAGTTTATAGCTCCCTGATTAAACATACTTTTGTTTAATGGCTGTTTATAATTTCAAGGAACTAAATTTTCATCAAATTTCCTGCTCAAAGTTTTGCTCAGTTATCAAGTTGATTTTTGAAATTCTGTGTACATTCTGGATATTATGACAAGACTCTTTTTCCATGTGTTCCTTGTCTTTTAATATTGTTTATGTTACGTATGTTTGATTTTTATGTACCCAAATTATTAATTTGTTATGGCTTTGATTTTTTGTCTTGCTTATGACAGCCTTCCTTATTTCAAAATTATAAAAAAAAATTTACATTCTTCTTACTAATTTGTTTTTCAGTAAGCTTTAAAATTGCTTCATTTAGAGGAAACATTTTCGCTCTCCTCTAGGTTTAAAATATTTTGGATGCTTTCATATTTAGCTTGCTTCTTGGTAGAATTGGTGTACCTAGCCTGTGGCTAAGAGAAGTTAACCTCTTTATTTTTCTTTTTGTCCTAATTGAAGGAGGTGAGCCTTCCCAGCTGATACCTTGGGCTGTTGCTATTGTTTGCATTTCACTTCTTGGGGCCTGTTTTATTGCTAGTTGTCTGGGTAAGTTGTTAGCCAAAGTGCCACTCTTCTTGAATTATTTTCCCAAACAACTTTCATAAAGTTGCTGTAAGCCTTAGCTGTCTTGATTTTCCCAACACAATCTCCAACAATATGCCTTGGAGATGTTTTATGCTAGTACATACCGCTATACATGATTCAGTGTCAATCTATAATGCCTTCAGTGTCCTGGATTTAAAATTCAAAGTTGTATACTTAACCTTCCATTTTTTTGAGAGTGTTGCTTTACATCAGGGGATAAAAGATGGAATTTAGATCATTTTCTGTATACGTAAAATTCGATTAGTATGTTAATTTGTTTTTACACTACTATAAAGAAATGCCCAAGGTTGGGTAATTTATGAAGAAAAGAGGTTTATTTGGCTCAGGGCTCTCATTGTACAAGCATGGCACCAGTGTCTACTTATGGTAAGGTTTTAGGGATCTTTCAGTCAGGAAGGAAGGAGAAGGAGGAAAAGGTGTGTCACATGGAGAGATCAGGAGCAAGAGAGGCAGAAGGAAGTGCCACCCTCAGTTAAACAACCTAATAAAGTAAGAACATACTCATTATCAGAGGGAGGGCATGAAGCCATTCCTGCAGGATCTTTCTCCTTGGCCAAAACACTTCCCACCAGGCTGTACCTCCAACACAGGGAATCAAATTTTAACATGACATTTGGAGGGGCCAAACATCCAAACCTTAGTGATGAGCATAGCAAATTATCCCGTATTTTGGACTGGTATTACAAAGTGCTATGTTTTATGAGCCAAGAGTAAGCAGCAAAAAAAAGCAAGTCTCAGACAGACTGGCTTTAAAAAGAACAAGGTTGGAACACTTGTTCTTATTTCTTTTGTCTGTTTGAAACTCTTTGTTGAGGTTTTATTAACATACAAAAAGCTGCACATATTTAGTGTCTATATCTCAAGTTTAGGAATAAGTCTACACTCCTGAAGCCATCACCACCATCAAAATGATAGGAATGCATTCTTCCTGATTTCAGAATCTAAAATAAAGTTATTATAACTTCAGTACTGTGGTATAGGTATAAGACAAATGGACAGGAGGAAAATTATAAAAATATCACCTTACCCTTGTTAGAATGGTTTTTACTAACAAGTCCAAAAAAGATAGATGCTGGAAGGGATGTAGAGAGGAGGGAACTCTTACATATTCTTGGTGGGATGACAAATTAGTACACATTTTTTGGAAAACAGTATGGCAATATCTCAAATAACTAAAATCATTTTTATACCGACCATTTGATCCAGCAATCCTATTACTGGGTATATATCCAAAGGAAAAGAAGGCTTTCTATCAAAAGGACACCTGCACTTGAATGTTTATTGCAGCATAATTCGTAATTTCAAGGATGTGAAATCAACCCAAGTGCCCACAGATTCATGAGTGCGTTAATAAGATGTGGTGTGTATAAATATTCTATGGAATACTACTCAGCCACAAAAGAGGATAACTTAATGGCTTTTGCAATCATTTGGATGGAACTAGAGATTATTCTCCTAAGGGAAGTATCTCAGGAATGGAAAAACATACCCCATATATATTCACTATTAAGTTGGAACTAACAAATTAGCACACATGGGTGCAGAGGGAAGTAAAACTTAGTGGAAGACAAGCAGAGAAAGAGGCGAGGGGCAAAAGATAGATAGAATCTATCACCTATAGATAAAGTGAACACTGGGTGATGTATACACCTATAGCCATTACTCAATACTACAAAGCTACCCATGTAACCAAAATCATTTGTATTCCCTAATATTTTGAAATTTAAAAAAAAGTACCAAATAAGCACAACAGAAAAGAATAAATGGAATGTGTAACAAATGCACACAAAAGGGTCAATCTCATTAGTTATCAGGGAAATCAAATGCAACTTACAATGAGATGCCATTGCAAACATTACAGAATAGCAAATGCTAGAACTTTGTGAGGCCAAAGTGGGAGGATCAAGAGTTCAAGACCAGACTGAGCAAAGTGAGGTCCCATCTCTACTGAAAATAGAAAAATTAGTCGGGCATCATGGCAGGTGCCTGTAGTCCCAGCTACTGGGGAGGCTGAGGCAGGAGGATCACTTGAACCTAGGAGTTTGAGGTTACTATGAGGTAGGCTGACACCATTGCACTCTAGTCTGGGGCAACAGAGTGAGACTCTAAGAAAAAAAGGGTATGGTGCTACCAAATATTGATAATGCTGTGGGGCAACTGCCCTTATAATGAATTGCAACTGGTGGGAAATTTGGAAAAGTTCACTGGTATCATAGTTTTCAATATGCATAGCCTATTACCAGCAATTCCACTCCTAGATCTGTATCCTACAGAAATGCCTGCATGTGTTCTAGGTTGCATGGTCAAAAATGCTCAGGGTAGCATAGTTCACAATAGCCAGATACTGGAAACAATGCATATATACACCAGAAGTAGATTAGGTAAATATGTTTTATTTCACAAAGGCAATAGATCACTTTCTAGCAATGAAAATGGATGAATTACAGATACATGCAACGACCTGGATAAATTCCAGAAACAATGCTGAGCAGAAGATAGAACCAGAATACATACCAGATGATTGCATTGATAGAAAGTTCACAAGCAAGCAAATCTGATCTCCATGGTTTTGGGATATGTTATTAAGTGGTATAATTGTGAGGAGTGTTACTTTAAAAGCCACAAAATTTTTACATTCAAGGGGGAAAAAAGGTTGCATTTGGGATGTGAAGGCTACTTGGGGTGTTGATAATATTCTGTTTCTTGAGCTGGGTAGTTATTTCCTGGAGAGTTCACTTTACAATAATTTGCTAAACTATGCATTTATGTTTTTCACTTTTTTGCATTTGGTTATATTTTAAAGTAAAAACATTTTTTAAAAAAGTGTACAGCTTATAAATCTTTGACGAACTATCCTAGTGCTCACAAAAATTCCTCACTCTAACACAAATTTTGATAGAAATATATGCTTAAAAGCATGTGTACACAAAAGTTTGCAAAATTACTACTATGAAGCACAAAATTAACAACATGATAATAAAAATACAATATTAATTTTCAACAGTTTCAACCAACTAGAGCTGGAGCTAGAACAAAAGAACTACATAGGAAGAAAAGAGAATGCGAGAGCCTCACCTATTAAGATAAGAGAAAGGGGCTCGGCACCTATGGCTCAAGTGGCTAAGGCACCAGCCACATACACCTAAGGTGGCAGGTTCGATCCAGCCTGGGCCCGCCAAACAACAATGATGGCTGCAACCAAAACATAGCCGGGCGTTGTGGCAGGCGCCTGTGGTCCCAGCTACTTGGGAGGCTGAGGCAGGAGACTCGCTT
>NW_003852499.1:1120991-1129853 GCF_000181295.1 Otolemur garnettii
AAAAAAAAAAAAAAAAAAGATAAGAGAAAGGTTATTAGAGAGATCAGCCCCCATTTTCCTAATTAAGTGCTTATCCAGGAAAATGAACTAACTATTTTTTCTTCTTGACAGTAACTTATCACAACTTTCTACATTGTAAGGGAGGCACCAGAATGCACAAGTTACTCGAATACCATACAAAGCTAACATGCATCAGAGAGACTTCAGAATTGAAAGGTACAGATGACAGAGAGACTGAGGAAATTTCTCTCTTATTTCCACTTCCATTCAAATTCATAATATGATTTTTTTTCATTTTTCATATTCTGATTTAAAGAATATCAGTAGTAAGCTAGGAAAGATTAAAATAACATGAGAATCTGAGTCAAAAGTGAACATCAGTACATTAAAATAGAATTATTTTTTAGGACTATAACAGGTTGACTAACTGAAAAATATAACTTAATAAATTTATGGGATGTTTTTGACATCCCCAAATAACATCAATTTAATTCCATTTTCCATTGATTCAGACCTGTTATGTTGTAAGGACAGTTTTCTTTTAGAGTGTGTAGCTTTGCTGAGATGTCTTTATTTCTTTTTTTATTCTGGAATTTGTAAAGTCTCATTTGGGAGAATGGGAAATGCTTGAGTTTTATCAGATTCTTTGCCCCATTCAGATAAAATATCCTGAATAAAGCTTTGTTATGGAAACACATTAAATATGAAAGTAAATAGATGTATGGACATTGAATAATAATGTCTTTTAAGAGAATGCTTTATAATTTTTTTTGTAATTCTTATATGATTTCCAATACTTACATTTAGAACGTATTTAGAAATGTGATTTTTTAGGATTTTTGTGAGGGGCGGGGAAACAATGATTTTGGTGTTCCTGGCATTGTTCCCACAAGTGCTCATTGGACATTAGCTAGTAGATTAGCTGTGCAGACTGTGCAGACTGATGAGATACTCCTTTGTTACTAATTTCCATTTTAATTTTCACCCAAGGGAGCATCTGGAATTGCTGTCCTGTTGGCTGGAGAGCCTTCCAGTCTCACTGTTATCTTCCTCTCAATGATAACAATATGTGGGCTGAGAGCGAAAGAAACTGTTCAGGGATGGGGGCTCATCTGGTGACCATCAGCACAGAAGCCGAGGAGGTGTGTCAGGAGGATCACATCAGTTTCTCTGCTGGTTTGAATCTCTGTAGAGAAAGAGCAATCTCTCCGTTTTATTATACCTCTGCCCCTTATGCTTAACCTGCTCCTTTTGACTGGAAAGCCTTTTCTTCTGCTCCCATTTTTCTTCCCACAGCCAACTTCTTTTGGTCTGCCCAGATTTGATTCCCGTGTTATCTCATGTAGAAAGCAAGCCTGACCACCTTCCCCTCTCCACCCTCCCTATTCTAAGCTAGAGGTACTTCTGTGGTACTTTGTGCACAGTGATATCGTGGCATTTCCTCCAGTGGACTATAATTGTCTGTACACTTCCCCATTGCTTCCAGTGACGACTCCTTGCTTTGCCGAGGAGCCATGATTTGCTCATCTTTGCACCTCCGGTGTCCTTCCTGTGCAGTGCCAGGCACACTGGGTCGGTCTTGATAAATGAATGGCTAATCAGGACTAAAGTATCTTCTCAGGTTAACGTATAGGCAAAAAGGGTGCAAATGTTTGGTTCTAATCCTAAATGAAGAAATCTTAAGGTAAATTCCATTCTTGAAAAGCTAAACTTGGTTTCCTCATGTAATGTATTTCCATACATGTATGATGACTCAAAAGCTGCTTTTTTTAAAATTTCAAATCTTATGAGGGTACAAATGTTTTTGTAATTCTTGAGTCAGGGCTAAAAGTGTGCCCATCACCCAGGTCATGTTCCTTGTACCTATTAGGTAGGTTTTCGCCCATGTCTTTTTCCTTCCTTCCCTCTGTTTGATTTCCGCTGAGTTTTACTGCCCTCTATGTACATGAGAGCTCATCAATTATTTCCATTTGAATAGTGAGTACATGTGATGTTTGTTTTATGAGTAAAATGGAATTTAATGTAATTTGTATACAATTTAGAAAGGCAATTTCAAAAACAAAAACTCCTAAAAAATACAATTTTATTAAGCATTATACTAAGAGAGCTGCAAGTATTATCTCATTTAATCTTCACAGTAATTCTGTGAAGTAGTGGAATTGTCCTTTCTGAAGTTGAGAAAAATTGAGGGTTGCTGAGATGAAAGTGCTTAACAACATTACAGGGAGGATTTGAGAATAGCTCTATCTGATGGCAAAGCTTTTGTGCTTAACTGCTGATCTATTTGACTTCTTTCCTTTATCTCCAACAAAACAGCCATCATTTGATAAGTGAAAATATATTTTTAAAAATTTCCATCTTTTTATGCAGAACTTTGTTATTCAGTTTTTGGATAGACGGTTTTCGTATTTCCTGGGACTTACAGATGAGAACACTGAAGGTCAGTGGCGCTGGGTGGACCAGACACCATTTAACCAGCACATGGTGTGAGTATATCAGGCGGGATGAAGAGGATTTATGGGCAAAGGTGGGGAGAAGGTAGCAAGAATTCATTTTGGGTAGAGTATAGCTATGTGAAAATGTTGCTTAGAATAGAGCACTATGAGTGTTCAGTAACTTCTATATGTTCTGTCCCAGTTACAGAACAATCCTATGACTTCAGTGAAATTTTCAGTGTCTTTATTTGTATAATGTCAATGAAAGAACAGAGAACATGAGAGTGATGTGAAAAAATTTTTCTTGGACAAATTTGGATAAAAATTGTTTTTGAAATGGGGTTATAAGTTTGCCATTTTTATCTTTGAGTCTAGTATTGTTTAGTAAAAATATAATGCATAGGTACATGTGTAATATAACATTTTTTTAGCAGCCACATTAAGAAAATAAAAAAAAAACAAGTGAAATTATTTTAATAATGTCTTAATAATTAATATCTATTTAACCTAATATATCCAAATCTTATTTCAACATGCCATCAATATAAAATTATTCATGATATCTTTTACATATTTTCTTATGATAAATCTTCAAAATACAGTGTACGCTTAACACTTAAAGCACATCTCAATACAGAGAAGGCACATTTCAAGGACTCAGTAGTCACGTATGGCTAGTGACTGGGGTATTAGACAATATAGCTCTAAAATGTAGCCTGAGGACATTTTCTTTGAATTTTCCTCTGATCTCTACTTATATCTATATTATTTATATCTGTATTTATATCTATCTATTTCCTTTCAGGTTCTGGCATAAGAATGAACCCAACAACTATGAGGAAGAAAACTGTGCTGTTCTTGTTTATGCAGATGATAAATGGTCCTGGAATGATATTTCTTGTAACTATGAAAGAGGTAGAATTTGTAAGACATCTGGAATAGCATTCAACTAGAGACTTATGAAGGGGTCTTTTTTTTTTTTTTCTTGTGGCAGAGTCTCACTCTATCACTCAGGCTAGAGTGCCCTGGTGTCAGCCTAGCTCACAGCAACTTTAAACTCCTGAGCTCAAGCAATCTTCCTGCCTCAGCCTCCCCAGTAGCTGGGACTATAGGCACATGCCACAGTGTACAGATAATTTTTCTCAAACTCCTGCACATGCCACAGTGTACAGATAATTTTTCTATTTTTAGTGGAGACCAGGTTTTGCGAAAGCTAGTCTCAAACTCCTGAGCTCAAACAGTCCTCCTGCCTCAGCCTCCTAGAGTGCTAGGGTTTCAGGTGTGAGCTGCTGCACTAAGCTGAAATGGTTCTTGTAATGGAGACAGAAAAGAAGAACCAATTAGAATAGTGCAGAATGTGAATGCATCATTGGACTAGAGAAAGCTATTTCATGCCAGGTTATGCGCCATTTTTGATCATGGTGGTCTTATTATTTTTGTTCAGTTCATTCAAGATAATGTGTGTGTATGTCTGTCTGCTGTGTGCATGTGTTAAGACAATATGTTTTTGGATGGTGCTTTGGTGAAAGGAATCATCTTTTCTGTGGAAACCAGTTTTTATCATCTTTTGTTTTCTTGATGATATTTCAAAATGTTTACTTTTCAATTAAATGTATTGATTACTGTCTAACAGAATGGATTGAGTAATACAATCTCTTTGTCATTTTCCCCCTGCTCAGATTCTTAGCTTTTAAAATTCAAAGGTGGGATATTCTAACTGGTAGTGGTGTATCATTTTTTTAACCCAACTGTCATGAACACATTAAAGATTTTAGACATTTTTATTGTTTGATGCTTTGTTTCAGACTTTTTAATAATATCAAATCATTATATTGACATTCCATGAGTACATTTTTTAGGTCAATAGTATAAGCAGTTCTGAATTATGGCATTGCACATGTACAAAAGTATAAGTCTGTGTGTCTTTTTAAAAATGTACTTCTGACTCCACTCATCCCAAAGCTGAAAGTCCTAAGCTGACTTAATTTCTTTTTGATTGGAAAAGTCCTTTACAGGCCACATTAACCAAACTCCTTCAATCTTTCATCTAAGGAAATGAAATTCTTGGGAAATCAAAGGACTCACCCTCATGTTGCTAGTTCATGACAGACCAGAACTGTGACCCATATCTGTGCTTCATTAGAGAGGAAATATATTCCTTTGTTATTACAAGACAGTTACTTGGGATGACTTGGCCTCTTGGCTAATGAACAGATAAAATTTCTTAATTATTTGAAGTAACATTGTATCAGGACCTTCATTTTAATTTGAATCAGAAAGAATCACATTTTAACCCATTTATATAAATTGTTACCATAAACGTATAGTTCAAATTAGTAAGGAAGTCATTTTGACCACCAGAAATTATGCTTTTCTGATGTTTGTGGTATTAATTGTGAAGCAGTCACATCCAACTATACTAAAATGTGGAGGTCATTCTTAAAATTCTAAATTTGCTGATTTTTTAAAATCTGTACTAAAGAATTTCAAGCAATAACTTTTTTAACTTAAAAAAAAATTTCTTATGGCATAACTGTGTACATTAATGCAATCATGGGGTACAGTGTGCTGTTTTCATATACAGTTTGAAATACTCTAATCAAACTGGTTAACATAACCTTCATGTCATTTTTCTTAGTTATTGAGTTAAAATGTTCATACTCTGCTTTTAGAAAGATTCACTTGTACCCTTGTAAGACAAACCATAGAGGTGACCCCACCAATCACCCTCCCTCCCCCAGCCCGCCCCCCTCACCTCTCCCTCCCACCCCCTTCCCATATTCTAAGGCTATAATTAGGTTATGACTTCCTGTAAAAGCTATGAATTAGTTTCAAAGTAGGGCTATGTACATTGGATACTTTTTCTTCCATTCTTGAGATACTTTGCTAAGAAGAACATTTTCTAATTCCATCCATAAAAACGTGAAGGAGTTAAAGTCTCCATCCTTCTTTAGGGCTGCATAGCATTCCATGGCATACATGTACCACAATTTATTGATCCATTTGTGGGTTGTTGGGCATTTGGGCTTCTTCCATGACCTATCAATTATGAATTGGGCTGCAATAAACATTCTGATACAAATATCTTTGTTGTAATTTGATTTTTGGTCTTCTGGATATATACCTAACAAAAGAATTGCAGGATCAAATGGCAAGTCTATTTTTAGTTCTCTCAGTGTTCTTCAGATGTCTTTCCAAAAGAAGCAATAAGTTTTAACCTAACTCCCCTACTACTATTTTTTTAAAAAGTATTTACTTTGTAAACTAGTTATTGATTTTCTGGGTCTAGAACACTGCTGTTTGATTATGTGTGATGTGTATATGTGTGTATCTGAGTTTAAAGACAATACTTCTAACTGAAGTGGTGTTAAGTAACTTCAGTTGTTTGTCAAATTCACTGAATTATATAGCACAAAAAGTAACTTTGCAAAATTCACTGAATTAAATAGCACAAAGCCTACAAAACCTGTTGAAATAACTTAATGTAAATACTAATAGACTTTGTATGGTTAATATTATCCATTTTTAAGTTGTATAAAACTATATATAAAATAGAGATCCTGATGACGATAAAATATAACGTCTTTTAAATTTTATTCATCTATGTCTACATCTGTATCTACACATATAATCTGTTTCTCCCAATGCTGATCACTTCTCATTACTTCCATGGCTACCACCATAGACCAAGCTACTGTTCCTCTCACCTGGATTATTACAGTGGCCTTTGATTGGTCTTCTGTTTCCACTCTTATGGTTTGAATGTTCCCTCCAAGACTCATGTTGAAACTTAGTCCCCAATGTGATAGTACTGAGGATTACAACTTTAAGAGGTGGTTGTATAGGGGTGCTGATATTCATGGATTTATAGATTAATGGGTTAGACTGGGTTGGGAACTGGTGCCTTATAAGAAGAAAAATAGAGACCCAAGCTAGCACATGGGCATACGCAGCCTCCTCACCCTGTGATGCCCTGAGCTGCCTTGGGATGCCACAGAGTGTCCTCACCTGCAAGAAAACTCTCACCAGATGCAGCTCCTTGATCTTGGATTTATCCTGTGTAAGACATATATTACTTTTCTTTATAAATCACCCAGTTTGGGGTATTCTGTTGTAAGCCACAGAAAACAAACAAAGATGCATTCTTAGTCTCTTTTAGTCTCTTCTCAGCCCTCATAGTACCTCGCCTATTCTTCACAATTTCTTTAAGACAGCAACAGTCATTTCACAGAAATGGATTCTAATTATTGTAGTACAGTCTGGTAGTCCTAGAAGCTTGTATGTACATATGTATTAAAAAGGCAAACAATAAAACTAGTATTAAATGTACAAAGTAAAATCTCTCTTCTACCCTGAATACCAGCCCACAAACACCTCTTCAGAGTAACTATGATTATCAGTTTCTTATATATTAATATATTTCCATCTATGTTTTTTGTTGTTGTAGTTGTCATTGTTGTTTTAGCAAGCCTGGGCCGGGTTTAAACTTGCCTGCCTTGGGTGCTGAGCCTATATTATATTATAATTTGAAGTGATTTTAAAATGATAAAAATATTTCCTATATATAATAAAATCAATAAAATAATGGCTGTGAAACAAACTAGGAGAGCAATATCAGTTCAGTTAGGAAAGAAAGGCTATATTCCAAGAAGGATTTTTTTCCCCCACAAAAATGTGGGATGAATACAATGCATTTGAATGTACTGAGAGGTGATGTACAACTTTGGAGAGTTAAGGAATTAATTATATCAATATACATAAAATTAGATAAATATGAAAAAATGATTCTAATATTAACGACATGAAAAGCAAAACGTTTTTAAGAACACGAAATAATAATCCAGTACATGATTCAGCTGTGACTAATATTTACATGTTTATAACAATCTAATGTTGCATGTTGATTTAAATACAAATTGTCACATAATGATAATAGAGCAATGGGAACTATGTATGTGTGAAAGAGATAGAGAGAGGAGACTATCTTCATTTTCATTAGTGTGGAGTTAATATAAATTATCTAAAATTGAAAAATATTAAGAAATTATAAACTATATTCAGAAACTATTTGAAAGAAATAGAAACATGAAACTCAATAGAAAAAGAAGCATCTAAAATTTGAATACTATAAAATCCATAAACCATTTAATGTAAAATATTTAACATGTAAGGAACAAAAGGGATTCTCTCTCTCTTTTTTTTAAAGGAATTCTCTATATAGACTCTACCCCAAACCTGTAGCAACTATTGTATTTAATGATAAACTATTAGAAGTATTTATTTAATGGCAAAAACAAAGGAAAGTTCTCATTATAGTAGCTTTTGTGCAATAATGTATTGGTGGTTCCCACTAACTCAATATTAGCAGAA
This sequence comes from Otolemur garnettii, assembly GCF_000181295.1. Taxonomy (NCBI): domain Eukaryota; kingdom Metazoa; phylum Chordata; class Mammalia; order Primates; family Galagidae; genus Otolemur; species Otolemur garnettii. The sequence goes on from NW_003852499.1 coordinate 1,128,797, forward strand.
GGACTGAGAATGAAAAAAAAAAAACCCCAAAAGCTATTGTTATTTTTAGATCAGAACTTTCCAAAGGAAATACAAGACAAGCCAAAAATGAGTTGCATATGTTTAAATTTCCCAGTAAGCATATCAAAAAAGTAAAATGAAATGGGAAATTAACTCTAACAACTTATTCTACTGAAATGAACATATCAAAAATATTGTTATTGTAACATGTAATCAATATGAAATTATTAGTGGCATATTTTACATTCTTTCTCAATGAATTAATTTCTCAAAACTCTGTTATTTTACACTTCCAGCATATCTCAATTAGGACAGTGTTCAACAGCCTTCTGTGGCTGATAGCTGAAGGACCTGATAGCTGAGTTATATAGACAGTAGAATCATCTACATAGAAAGATGTAAGGGACTGTACAGTCAAAGCATTAAAAAAAAAAAAAAAAGAGGAGAGATCAACAATGTTTCTGGATAAATTATCATTATACAAAAATCAACAATATAATAACCCATAAAATATAGAAAATATGTTCTAAACTAAAATATTATACTTACAATAGCAATAAAATGATAAGATATCCAAGAATAAATTTGGCCAAATGTGCACATTTTCTGGAGAACATTTAAATTTGGTTGCAAGACACGTAAGCTGACCCACTCAAACTCTGCCTCCACACTCTGTGCTGAGAGACCTGTGTGGACACATCTACCTCACCCTGCCCAGTGCCCTTCTACTCAGCTGGTGTTGCCTGCTTAGGTTCTGATACCCTGGTTGGGCCACTGAATGTGTGAACATCCTACTGATCAAGCCTGGGCTTTGAGACTTTAGGCCAGTCCGCCCCTGACCCCATTGAGGGCTGACATCCTTACGCTGTCTTCCTCCCTCCAAGCCCCTCCCCCTCCACTTACAACTGTCTCAGGCCAGCTCAGGTGCTAACTCCCTGAGGGGTAAACACAGGCCCCCTCAACTCCCCACCCCACATACATGCACACACACGTAATAGCCAAAAGGCCAAGGAGCGATTGGAATGATGTTTAGCTAAGGTTTGTGGCAATTATTTTT
>NW_003852499.1:1137389-1151865 GCF_000181295.1 Otolemur garnettii
CCCCCCCCGCAATTATTTTTCAACTTCGGATTTAAAACACTTTTCATTTTTATATAATTGTGCTCTGTAGGAATTTTTGATAATAAATACGTATCATTTTTACAAAAAGTAGTAGAGTGATTTTTCTTTAAAAAAATTGGGGCCCCCAGTGGTATTTAAATCTTAACAATAGTTTATTTTGAAAATAAGTTCTTGGGCATATATGTATGATTAATTACCCTTTACTTTTTTGTAAATCTCTGGGTTTTCTGGTGCCTAAAGTGATTACACATTTGTGTAACCCTGCTTATAAAATACCATATTTTAAAACAATTTCAACTGGATGATCTACTTCTCAAAAACTTTTTTTTCAAATAGATAATTTGGGTTACAATGATCTTTAACCACTAAAATCTGAGGAATTGTTTCTTTTCTTGAACAAACTATGAAGATGAAGTTTCATTTTATAACTTAAATTATAACCACATATAGGGAAATAATGTGGAATAATATTTCCATATGTCTTACAATATAGAAATGAAATTTAATCAAATTATAACCACCACCAGAGAAACACCAATGAACAACAACAAAAGAACTTCATCCCAGCTCAGTGCCCATAGCTCAGTGGTTAGGGTGCTGGCCACATACACGAAGGCAGGCAGGTTCAAACCTGGCCCGGGTTCTACTGAAGGTGACATAGTGAGACTCTGTCTCAAAACAAACAAACAAAACTAATAAAAACAGAAAACAAAAAACTTCACCTGTCTTTCAATGTTTTCTCATTGATATTTATGATTTAAAAAAAATTGTACCCTCATATTAATTTGAAAAACTAAAAAACAAAACAAAAAAAAAAACCCAAACAAAAAAAGAAAGTTGAAGTTATGTTCATTGGATTACTTTTAGATTGATGATGTTTGCCTTGAAAGTATGTTGATTTCAGAACCAGATTGTCATAATGGTTAAGGGAAATAAACGTTTTTTTCCCAATATATACCAGATTAACTATATTTAATAATAATAATATAGTATAGACTTAAAATTTGCTAAGAGAGTAGATCTTAAGTGTTCTCATCACAAAGAAAAAAGTAACTATGAAAAATAATACAATTAGTCTGATTGTGGGAATCACTGTATAAGGTATAATTATAGCAAAACATCATATTTTATAACTCAAATATACATAATTTTTAAATTTTTCATACATGCCTAAGTTAAGCAGAAAAAATAAGAAGAAATCTAAAACCACATCATGGTTTAAATATTGAATATATAACATAAAAAATTAAAAGTTAAAAAAAGAAAATTTTACCCAACACCATTCTCAATTTTTCTAAAGAAAAATTTTTGTTTGCTCTTGTGTTTATTTTAGTATTTTATCATTTTTTATATACAAATTGTACTATGTACATAAACATTTCACATACATATGTTTTAAATTAAAGTTAGAGTATACTATATATTATCCTATGTTTTCCATTTTTTTTACATATACATGTGTTTATTAGGTTTCCACTTTTTGCCTTCCCAAAATTAAAAAGGCTTAAAATTTAATAATAATAAATTGTTTAAGATAAGGACTAGAAACAAAAACCTCATAAAGAATGAATGAAGATAAATACATTCAGAAAAGAAATCAGACAATTGCTGCATTGAAATATTAAGCAATAATAATAACAATAATAATGCAAAGAAAGTAACATTCACATTGTCAAATAAGAGTATGTCTATTATAGAATGCTTTGACTCTGAGGTTCAGTATGGAGCCATCAGTTAACTTCTTCTTCTTATTTTTTCCCCAAAGTCTCAAAAAATAGACAACTAATATTTATAAATGAAAGTAAAAGATAATTTTTAAAAAAGATCATGCCAAATCTTATAGACAACAGAAAAAGAACAAATACTTCAAAATCATTCTGCTTAATATGGGTACACCTGATATTAAAATTGGAGAAAATATATTATTATAAAGGTGAAATTATAAACATATTTGCTTATAAATGAAGATGAAATATCCTAAACAACATATTAACAAGTTGAATTAAAAACTAATGTTTAAGTAATGTACTTTGGTCAAAATTAAATCCAATTTATGTGAGAATTAGCCACTATTTTCTTTTCTTTTTCTTCTTTTCCTTTCCCTTTCCTTCACCCTCTCCATCCTTCTCTGTCTGGTCTCCCAAAAGCTTAATAACCAAGATCTATACATAACTTCAATTAATCCACAAGAAAAAAACCAACAATCCTATACATCAATGTGGAAGACAGATGAATAGAATCTTCTCTAAAGACGACAGACAAATGGCTAGCAAACACATTAAAAAATGCTCATCATCCCTACTTATTAGAGAAATGCAACTTAAAACCACCCTGAGATATCATGTAACCCCAGCGAGAATGGCCTATACCACAAAAATCTCAAAACTGCAGATGCTGGCGTGGATGTGGACAGAAAGGAACACTTTTACATTGATGGTGGGACTGCAAACTAATACAACCTTTTTGAAAGGAAGTATGGAGAACCCTCAAAGAACTCAACCTAGGCCTCCCATTTGATCCTGCGATCCGTTACTGGGCAACTATCCAGAAGGAAAAAAACTCTTTTATTATAAAGATACTTGTACTAGGCTGTTTATTGCAGCCCAATTTACAACCGCAGCCCAATTTACAATTGCTAAAATGTGGAAATAGCCTAAATGTCCTTCAACCCAGGAAGGGATTGATAAGCTGTGGTATATGTATACCATGGAATATTATTCAGCCATTAAAAAAAAATGAAGATTTTGCAACATTTGTACTAATGTGGATGGAAGTGGAACACATTATTCTTAGTGAAACATCACAGGAATGGAGAAGTATGAATACTATGTATTCAACTTTGATATGATGACAATTAATGACAATGACATGGTGGGGCATGGGGGAAATGAACTTTTGTAAAGAAAGTTAACATAGTCACTTGCTCAGTTGAATTTCCTTGCTCAGTGATTACACATTTTTGAGGGTCTTCTTATGGCATTGTATGCAAGAAACATGGTTGTAAAAGCTGCCATTATATTTACATAGCCTTAGCAGGACTGATACAGTATTATGCAATAAATGCATTGGCTTGAGATAAGAGAGTGTGAAGCTGAATCTTCTCTAAAATAGTTTGACTATTGTACTCTGATCCTAACTAAGCAATAAACACAAATTCAGGTGAGATCCAGTCAGTTAGTCAATGAGAATAGACAGCAAAGGAAAGCCAGGGTTGAATGGACTCCATTGCAGTCTGTTTGGAATTGAAGGTTAGCATGGTCTTCCCTAAGAAGGTGCAGTGAAGGCCCGTACAGGCCAGAAAGTCCACACCTGTCTCTGAGCATGAGTGAGTTCCCTGAGATGGAGGAGCTTCTTACTCATTGTAGAGTATAGAGGGGATATGTCTGTGTGAAGGAGATAAAAACAGTGTGAAATCAAGAAAAGAAGGCAGACTTTTCAGAAGCTAGGAAGAAAAGAACTTGACCCAGAGTCAGAATTCAGGTGACTGTTCAAAGGCACTTTCCAAAATCTTCCTCTTGCTGGACTCTGCACTTGGTTTATGTCCTGTACTTTCATATAAATGCTCAAAAATGGCCACATGGACCTAAAGAAACGTTCCTTTCTTCTCATGGCATTTGCTAGTAATTCTGGGAAGAGGACCTGAGACTAATGTGGAGAAAAAATGCACTTCAGTCAGTTATCGTGAATTGTAACATTCAAAACTATTTATTTTTATCAGAGTAACAAATACATAAAATGTCCTTTGAAGTGCATTGTATGCTTTTCTCCTAATGGGGTTGTGAGTATGGGCCACACACTCTTTATTCCTTCTCCTTTATGCGTTTAAGTTTTGTCTTCTTTTCTGAAGATATTTTTCTTTGTTCAAAGTATTTCTGCTGGCATTTCACAAATCCGAAACATATTGAGGAAACAAGGTACATCATTCCAATTTTTCCTTGGATTGGAAGAATCTCTAATGGTGGCACAGTCTTCTACTGTAGCTAAGTTGTTAGGCTCTCCTACATCCCAGAAGCTGAGAAAGAGTGACATGGGAGATTTTAAATTCCACCAAAAAGGGGCAAAGTGACCCCATCTACTAGACTAGGCAAATTATATTTGTGTTATTTAACATCACAATAATTTTGGGAGGTAAGTATTAAACTCTCCATTTTATTGATGAAGAAAAGGAATCTTGGAAAAACTTAATCATCCGTCTAAATCATAGAGTTTGTGAGTATTGAAGTCAAACTGGATCTTTCTGATTTTATATTTGGTCATGATCCTTCATGATTTTAGACCTAGAATGAGAAGTTATGGGAAGGATTGATACCCTGATGGTTTTGTTTCCTTAGCACACACATCTCATATCAGAGTTGTTCTCTTTATTCTGCACAGAAATATTAACTTAAGGGCATCCTTCAGTGATGTTACAGTGCTATAGTGAAGCAAAATTTCTCAAGTACCTAAGTATTTAGACTATACTCTTAAAACTGTAGCTTATTAGCTGTGTAAGTCATTTAATCCTTCTGACTCAATAATACTGATGTATCTGAGGAAGGAGTAATTTAGTTAAAATAATGAATGAGAAAAGACTTTGAAAACTCCAAAATGCTGAGCTCTAACAATGTTAAGGCCATTCCTGTAGAGAAAAAAGACATCATGGGATTTCCACTTTCACTCTGTAAGAATCTACTATCTTTCAAATCAGTTTTTTTTTCATATTTACTAGAGCTTGGAGCTTAAGACTCTTAATTCTATTCTTTGCTTCATCTTCACTTTCAATGAATGATTCTTAAATTCTAATCCTCTTCTCATTTTCATCTATTATTTCCCCCTATTCTTGAAACAGCCTGAGGAAATAGTAGCAGTGGGTGCTTGCACTTCTCCTTTCACTGTTCTATACCAGTTGTTCTTATTCCTACATCTAATGCCACCAAGGATAGACTTGACTATGAAGTTGGACAATTCAGTTCAAACTCATCCTAGAAAGAGTGCTACATACCTCATTGCTGAATATACTACAGTCACCTTCAAGTTACTCCTCTTGGGAAGCTATGCACTGATGTCAGTGCCTAGTCCACCCTTCGAAGCAGTATTGGAACTCAATTTCTGGAATGGCCAGCAGAGCCATCATTATCCAAGATACGAAAAAGTGCTACATATCTCATTGCTGAACATTACCACAGTCACCTTCGAAGTGCTCCCTTGGTTATTTGGTGACTGTAGTGATATTCAGCAATGAGATATGTAGCACTTTTTCTAGAAAGAATTTGAGAACTTAATTGTCAGGCCATATATGTGTATGATGACAGCTTTGATGGCCATTCCAGAAAGAGTTCCTAAATTGCTTTGAAGGGTGGACTAAGCACTGGCATCACCACATAGCTTCCTAGTGGAGTGCCTGGAGGGTGACTGTAGTGATGTTCAGTAATGGGGCATCCAATACTTTTCTAGGATGAGTTGGCAAACATAAATGACTTTGTATATTTCATATCACAGAAGGGGGTTCTGAGACCTACTCTTCAACTGTGATCTAGTTTAGGATTTGGGATAGTGTTAGAATTCTCTGACAAGAGTATAATTACCTCAGAGACTCTATTAAAGGTGTGCCATCCACCCATCGCCACTGACGCTCCACCAGCTGGTCTGTCAGTCCAATATGAAACTCTCTCTTTCTAGGTTTCATGTGGAAAAGGAATTCCTATGAAAGACACACAGTCAAAAAATAAGAGATCAATTATTTCAGTTCTGATCAAATGTTGAAGGTAATTATTAGAGAAGCAAAATAGGATCTGTACTGAAGACAATAGATAAATGGGCCTGAAATTTTAAGATCATAGATGATTATCTACTGATTTTCTTCATTGTGGTAAAATATGCATAACATCAAATTAAGCTGGCAAAAAATAACCTTTGACAGAAGAGAGTCTCAATAATTACTTCAAAGTTTATCTACTCTTATCAATAACTACATCTACTCTATATATCCAGCACAACACATTATTAATCACAACTTAAAGATAACAGACTTGTTATTCACTTGCCTCCTTTCATATATTCATAAATGTAATGTTCATAGGCATGCTTATAAATGTAATGATCATTCTGAACCTAATGCCCAACCTTTCTTTTTCCCCTAAATAAAGGAACTTCATGTATTTTTTTTTAGGTTCTTCTAGTAATGAAAATAAATTAAAATAGTAACTTACAAAAATAACATGTATTTCAGCACATCTGTTTAACAAACAGTCATGGAGGGCCAAACACTGCTATGGAAAAGGGAGGTGCTCCCTGTGAGAATCTGCAGGAGCCTGTTGTCCACCTACCTGCTCCTCCAAAGAGTTGATGATCACCAGATGGGCACTCATGGCCGAGCAGTTCTTTACACTTAATGCCCAGGTCAGAGTGTTGGTAGAAAAGAAGTAGCAGCTAGACTGAAAGTGTTTCCAGTTCACTGGACAGCAACTCTTGACTGAACCTGGGAGGAGAGCACTTTCAGTGAGTGTCACAAGTGACCTGAGTAAGAAAACATAAGAAACACAAAGCTTCATATGTCCTCATTTATAGGCAGGAGCACTGGAATCCCTTATTCATAGTCCACATCTTGCTATCTATGACTTTAGATAATTCCAGTATTAATATATATAAAAGCAATTTTCTTGTCTTTTGAATGTAATCCTTATTTTTAAGATGCCAGTGCCAAGAAATGCAACAATATATGCCACGTGTTTCAGTTATGCTGTTGAGATGGAGCCCTGTTCTCTGTTCTTAGACTGCCAGGGTCAGAGAAGGTTTTGCATTTTATTTGATGACCCCTAAGCAGCCATCTCTTATGCTGCCTGAACCATGTACCCTTAATCAGATCTCCAAACTGTAGTGTATGGATAGATTTCTTAAAATTACAGAATCTCAGCCTTCTAAATCTATTAAGTAGTGTAACATGTCTCAATTTAATGATAAGAAAATTATACTAATAGCTCAGAGAAGGAAATCACTCAGTTTCCCAGCATCATGTAGCATTTTTTTAAAGACTTGGGACTGGATGATATGTAAGAGCGTAGGGCCTAGTTGTTATTCCTATGGTATTTACAAATTCCCTATTCTATACATTTTTGGTTTTATTCACCTCATTTGGGAAGCAGCTGAATAAAAAAAAAAGTACACTCCTGGGAATAACACCTTCAACTTCTGGATTTACTGTTAAGACACTTGCCAAAAATTCATTCTAGAAGTTTACTCTCATGTCCTCAAGATTTCCTGACCCAATACTAAAGTGCATTTCCAAAGTTCTATTCTTGTACTCCTACCAACTCCGCATCATTCTCTTACAGTGCATATAGGATTTTAAATTTGCTTTTGAAAAATGGAACCTAATTGGACTGTATTGTACCTATTCCAGCATTAATCTAGTAGCCAGAAAACATTAATATATTAATCTTAGTGTTCAGTGTTGAAGACTGTCATACCTGATCCGTCATTGTCGCAGGAGAGCTCTGTAAGATTCTCTGGCAGCTGAAACTTTTTCTTATCACAGATTTGGAAGATGTTATATGTCACTGTAAGGAAACACTTAATGTTTGTTACTATTTTTTGATAAACCCCCAATTTCAATACAATTAGTTTTGTATTCATAGCAATGTGCCAATAATTACCATGATATTTTCTTTCTGTCTACTTCTTCTACCTGCAGGAGCACTGGGATTGGCTTACTCAACGAAAGAAGAGGGAATTCTCATTCCATGGTTTCCCCAATTTGTAAAGAAAAATACACTTTATATGAGGCCCAAACGCCCAGAGAAAATAAATATGTCAGCACACCTTCTTATGCCAAGCCTAAGCTTCTCCATCCTTTCTTCCAAAAAGTAATTTGTCACGTCTCTGGTCCTGACCCATGGGCTTTAGCTCTAATATAGGGTCTCCCAGGGAAGGCAACACTGATAATAGAGATACAAAGGGTAGGAGGGCACTCAAGGCCCGCAAGGAGATTAAAAATTTATATCATGAAAAATGCATCAGAAATTACTGAAATTTGGTAACAGGTTTCTGGCTTGAGGAGTAACCTGGAAGTTAATATGTTAAAAATTGAGTTGGAAAGACCCTTTGAAGGAGAAGACAATCTATAGACTGCAAGAAAGTGTTTACTTCTAGTGTTTATCAGAGAGAATTAGATTGAATTTGACCTTCAAAACTCACCAACACATCTGGTGATGAAACAGGCACTGAGAAAAAGGATGGAGATGCCAGCAATGGTCCATAAGAACACCGGGGAAGAGAAACATCCTCTGTCTGTGGAAGACACAAACATGGTCAGTCTTCCCTAAGCTAGTGGCAAAAGAGAGAACAGATGCTTATTCACCTTCGCTTAGTTCCTTCCACTTGGTTCGCCTGTATTGAATAATTCCCAAACTTAAGCATATGACAGAATTACTTGCAGGGCTTGTTGAAACACAAATCGCTGAGCCTCATCACCCGAGTTAGAAATTCAGCAAAGCTTGCATGGAACCAAGTTCCCAGGGGCTTCTGATGCTGCTGGTCTTGACCACACATTTAGAAATACTGAAGTAATACATTAAGACTCATGAACGTGGATACACAATTTTTCCTTTTTAAGTCTCTCAATTAAAAAAAACAAAAACTTTTGTTTTTTCTAAGGCTTTACTCCCTTCTTTTTCTTTCTCTCTTCCTTTTCTTCTCCACCATCCCTCTGCTTTTCCTGTTTTCTACTGCTCTCTTCTTTTCAGTGTCTCATTTTCAAGCTCTTTGTAAATTAGATAACAATTATCTGGCAGTTCCTCTTTTATCTCCAATATACATTTTATAGACAAGAAAAGTGATTTCTGTAGAAGGGAAATGACAGTGTACGTGTTACAGAAAGGGTAGAAACAGCAATCTGACAGCTCTCCCCTCCAACTCAAGTCCAGCAAGCTTTTCAGTATGACATATAGTTTTCTAGTACCACTTTTTCTCTCTTCCTTTTTCCCTGCCCCCATTTTTACTACACTAATTACTTTTCTTTATTATCTCACCAGATTTATCACCTGTTCCAAAAATGTGAGAACAGGTGATAAACATGGGGAGAAAGTAGAGTTGTAGGTTTACCTGGGCATGATGGTGCAGGTGATTTGGGTGAATTCATTCTTTCTCTCTTGTTGTCTCTCTCCCTCTCTCCCCTCTTCTTGATTTCTCTCTATTTTCTCAGTTTCTGAGGAGTGCTTTGTTGATAATATCCAGGGAAAATGAATCTGAAAGATGAACACTCTCTGTTTTTTAGGAAGTCCATTTCTAATAGACACAGAGTAGCAACTCGTTTTGTGGTTGTGCATTTGGGCCAGGATTTCCTTTCTTGCATCAGAAAGACAAGGGAGTTTACAGGACATTTCCGTACTCACTCCAGAAACAACAAAAGAAGGAAATTACAAAATGGTAACTATCAACACAAGCAGGCTGACCATGGGGAAGTCTGAGAGACTTAAACAAAATGTTGCTTTGTTTTGTTGGATAAAGCGTCTCTGCTTTCTTCAAGGCCTAATTTACCCCCCTAATTTTTCCTTGACAACGTGGAGCCCTGTGCACCCCCAGTTTCACTTTTGATCTGTACCATCCACACATTTGATAACTGAATAGGAGACTAAACAGTGCTTAGCACAGAGCTGGGCAGATAGTCTATGCACTTATGACATAGCAATATGATTTTTTTTTCAACTTTTATGTGTTTTTCTTTCTCTTTAATTTTATTTGGAACTCTTGAACATTCAAGTATTATGAGAGTCTGTCTCTCTTATCAAAGTACTATTAGGCTGCTGTGCTGGTTCGTCTTAGCAGAACAGCCTCAGGTGATGTGACCACGTGGAAACTCAGCTTAATTTCTCACAATATAACATAGCTACTGAAGCCTCAGAGACTTGCAGGTAGTTTAGTTCTCTTGTTCTGAATTATTTGGGGATCTTAGTTCTGTATTATAGCCTACACTAGGAGAAATGGATTTGAATGTCAGAAGGAGCAATTTCAATCAGACATTAGAATTTTTATTTTTTTTCCTCAGATATTAGAATTTAACACTTCTGTGGAAAGTTAGATAGGTGTCATCACCTTCCTTAAAGATATTTAAGAATAAGGTCACATTGGTCTCAGCTGATAAAAGTCCATGACTGTCAGAAGGCTTAAGTATAATATACATGACTTGGTAATCCCCACGCCCAGTGACTCACAGATTTTTCCATGTGTTAGAAAATATCCTTATTCTCAAAGGGACTTTTTATTATTTTGATACATTGGTTAACTTTCTCTGCATTCTTCATTTTACAGTAAAACAGATCTATTAAAAATGTTTTAAAATCATGTATGTGTATATTATGTAATATAAACAGATTTAATATGTATGTGATTAGCAAATGGCTTCTGACCAGTAAAAAAAGAGAAATTGTCTGGGGGATAAGTTATATAAAAAAATCAGTATTTTAGCAGTTAAAATATGTATATGTTTAATCCTTTGCTTTATCACTTTTTCTCCTTTGGGTCTTTTTTAATGAAATGTCTATTCAAATTCTTTTCTTATTTTTAATAGGATTATTTTTTTATTTGCTGTTGAGTTGTTTGAGTTACTTGTGTGTTTTAGATATCAGTCTCTTGGATGAGTAATTTGCAAATATTTTATCTCATTCTACAGGTTACCTCTTCATTGTGTTGATTATTTCCTTGCTTTTTATTTTGATGTAGTCCCATTTGGTTTTTTTTTGTTTGTTTGTTTTTTGAGATAGAACCTCAAGTTGTCACTCTGGGTAGAGTGATGTGCCATCACAGCTCACAGCAACCTCCAACTCCTGGGCTCAAACGAGTCTCTTGCCTCAGCCTCCAAGTAGCGGGACCACAGGCGCCCACCACAATGCCCAGCTGTTTTTTGGTTGCAGCTGCCATTGTTGTTTGGCAGGCCCAGGCTGGATTTGAACCTGCCACCTTAGGTGTATGTGGCTGGCACCTTAGCCACTTGAGCCACAGGCGCTGAGCCATCCCATTTGCTTTTGTTCCTGTTTTTGTCTCCTGTGCTTTTGAAGTTTTACCCATAAAATCTTACCTAGACCAATATCCTAAAGGATTTTCTTCATATCTTATTCTAGTAGTTTTATAGTAGTTTCTTCTAGTAGTTTCAAACAATACATTTAAGTCTTTAATCCATTTTGAGTTGTTTTTTTTTTTTTTTTTTTTGAGACAGAATCTCACTATGTGGCCTTTGGTACAGTGCTGTGGCATCACAGCTCACAGCAACCTCAAACTCTTGGGTGTAAATGATTCTCTTGCCTCAGCCTCCCAAGTAGTTGGACTACAGGTGCCAACCACAAGGCCTGGCTATTCTTTTTATTGCAGTTGTCATTGTTGTTTAGGTGGCCCAGGCCAGATTCATACCCGCCAGCCTTAGTGTAAGTGGCTGGTGCTGTAACCGCTGTGCTACAGGCGCCAAGCCTTGAGTTCATTTTTGTTTGTGGTGAGATACAGGAGTCTAGTTTCATTCCTCAACATCATTTATTGAAGAGACCGTTTATTCATTTTTCCAATGCATGTTCTTGGCACCTTTATCAAAAACCAGTTGGCTGTAAATATATGCATGTATTTATGTGTTCTCTATTATGTTCCATTAGTCTTCATATCTATTTTTATCCTAGTATGATGCTGTTTTAACTATTGCAGCTTTATAGTATATTTTGAAGTCAGGTAGTATGATATCTCTAGCCTTATTCTTTTTTGCTCAATATTGCTTTGACTATTTGGGGGTCTTTGTGGTCCATAAAAATTTGAGGATTGTACTTTGTATTTCTATAAGAATATTTTGGCATTTTGATAGAGATTGCATTGAATCTGTATATTGCTTTGGATAATAAGTTCATTTTAATAATATTAATTTCTCCAATCCATGAGCATAGGATGTCTTCACTTCTTGTGTCTTCTGATTTCTTTCATCAGTGTTTTATAGTTTTCATTGTAAAGATCTTTTACCTCATTTGTCAAATTTACTCCTAGTTATTTAATTATTGTTGTAGCTATTATAAATTAGATTTATTTTTAAATATCTTTTTTGCAGCAAGTTGCTTATTGGTGTAAAAAAATGCTACTGGCGGAGCCAATATGTCAGACTGCAGCCAGCTTTTTGCAGAAGCTCCTGTCCAGAAGGAGGCTTCAGGGACAGAAGTTTAGCAAGTTGGCTAATGGTTTGGAGCAGAGCCAAGAGAGAAGATTGAAGAGTGCACTTCAACCTTCCTGAGGCAAGCTGCAACCCCAAAAATACAACCAAAAGGTACAAAATCCACCACCAAGCAGACGGGAGTCCCCTCCCCCACAACAAGGGCTCACAGTTTACTCCATGCAAACAAGCGAGCAGAGTTCAAACTTCCTCCCACTCTATCCCACGGGAGAGACCCCCTAAAAACTGGACCTCCTACCCCTGCTGGCATGCCATGGCACTCTCCAGCCAGGCATAAAACTGTAAAACTGTATAAAACTGTATATATTCTCCACCTACAACATTGAACTCCGAGGCATTCCCACCCACCCACTCCGAGGTCTGGAAGTTTGTTACCTATGGAATCCAGATTCTTGGGCATCTCCTTGAGAGAAGTAAAGGGGGAAGGGGAGAGTGCTGTCCTGTGCTGACTGTGGCACAGGTGTGAGGAGAAGAAGATTGGCTCAGGGGATGCCAATACAGCAACAGTGGCATCCTGAGCTGCAAACTGATGCCATTCCAGCCCCATCTCTCTGGGCAATCAGAAGTTCTGGACAGTAGCCATAGGCAAAACGCAGAGAACTTTCATAAATAAAGCACCAGCCCTGAGGGGCTAATACAGCTGAGACAAAGGCAGTGGGTGGGCAGAGGCTAGAATTGACACCTGAGTGTAAGCTGCTATCTGTCTGCTGCCCAGAGCTGAATCCAACCTTGGACTTGTAGAGAAATCTAGCTGGACAGAAACCCAATTTAAGTACGCAAGGCCCTCCTGCTGAACTCAGATTTCTGGCTGATTTTGCCAGTCATAAACCCCAGGAGCAGTGGCCAACTGGAGTGAATAGGGTCACAAACCTGGGGGATTACGAGTGACTGGGTGCAAGGTGGGGAAGGAGGTATTAACCTTCCCAGACTAATCCATTTGCTGGATGGATCCCTATGCTCTCATGGAGTGGGGTGGGCCCAAAACTGCTTGCTAGAGTCACATGCCTCATGGGTGGCAGAAGAGATCCCTGCCCCAGGCTCTTGCTCTGGGCAGGCCCAGATCTGCTTGCTAGTGCCACGGGCATTCCGCAGGTAGTGGTGGAGGAGTCCTCCGTTCCAGGTAGACCCAAAACAGCTTGCTAGAGACATGCACACCCCCAGGGGCCAGGGGAGGAGTTCCCCACTCCAGGCTCCCAAGCTTGGTGGGCCTAGAACTGCTTGCTAGAGCCACATGTGCCCTGCAGGTGGCGGTGGAGGGGTCTACCACTCTGGGCAGGCCCAGAACTGTTTACTAGAGCCACATAAGTCTCACAGATGGAGGTGGAGAAGTTCCCCACTCTGGGCTCCCATGCTGGGAGAGCACAGATCAGCTTGCTAGTGCCACATGCGTCCAACAGGCAATGGTGAAGGAGTCCTCTGCTTCCCCGCAGCTACTTTGGTGGGGCTGAACTAGGACTGATCTGGTCGCTCGCATACCCTGCACTACCGCTGCCATTCCCCCACCCTGGCTGCTCCTGGGTGCTGAACTAGGACTGATCTAGCCACTACAGTTCCCCTGCTCCACCAGTTGCCCCAGAGGGGCCAAACTAGGACTGATCTGGCTGCTGCCGGTCTCCTCCCCCTTGGACCCCCCGTCGCCCCAGCAGGCTGAATGAGGTCTAATCCAGCCACGCACACTCCCGTGCAGCTACTGCTGTTCCACTGCACCCTGGTTGCCCCAGCATCCAAGAACTGGGAGAAGACAACAGACACACTCTGCCCGTCTCTCTGGGCAACCAGAAGAAGCCACCAACTGAATGGTTCTGATAAGGCCTCCAAACAAGGTCAACTCAGCATGGGGTGGAATCAGAGGAAAAACTCTGGCAACTCGAATAACCAGAGTAGATCAACTCCTCCAAGGGAAAATGAGGCAGACACAATTGAAGACCCCATCCACAAGCAAATGGCTGGGATGTCAGAAATCAAGTTCAGAATGTAGATAGCAAATAAGATTAACAGAATGGAAGAAAGGAAGGAATTAGGAGTTCAAGAAATCATTCAAAAGATATCTCAGGAAATTATTCAAAAGATGTCTCAAGAACTCAACGATTTCAAACATAAAATGATCAAAGATTTTGAAGCACTGAGACAAGCGGTTGCAGCCCTCAAGGATCTGAAAGACACAGTGGAATCCCTCCATAACAGAGTGGAACAGGCAGAAGAAAGGATCTCTGACTTTGAAGACAAAGCTTTTGAAGAAGCCCAGGAACGCAAAGATCAAAAGAAATGGAGAGCAAAAACAGA
>NW_003852499.1:1152471-1169165 GCF_000181295.1 Otolemur garnettii
AAAGACATCTGGAGAACACTTAGAGAACTAAAAATAGACCTGCCCTTTGACCCTGCAATTCCTTTATGAGGTATATTCCCAGACAACCAAAAATTGCATTACAACAAAGATATTTGTATCAGAATGTTTATTGAAGCCCAATTTATAATTGCCAGGTCATGGAAGAAGCCTAAGTGCCCCTTGATAGCACGAACTGTGGTATACATACACCATGGAATACTATGCAACCATAGAGAAAGATGGAGACTTTACGTCCTTCATGTTCACATGGATAGAGCTGGAAAATGTTCTTCTTAGCAAAGTATCACAAGAATGGAAGAAAGAGTATCCAATGTACACACCCCTATTATGAAACTAATGTATACCTTTTATATGAAAGCTATAACCTAATAACAGCCTAAGAATACAGGGAAGGGAGAGGGGAGGGGAGAATGGGTGGAGGAAGGGGGATAAAAAAATTAAAAAAAAAAACAATGATGATATTATAAAGCAAAAAAAAAAAAAACTATTTGAACTGATAAATGAATTCAGCAAGGTTGAAGATTAAAAGCTCAATACAGAAAAGTTCAATTCTATTTCTATAAACTAGCAATGAAAACCTCAAAAATCAAATTTAAAAGTTGCATTTATAATAGTATTAAAAAGAATAAAACTATAAATGTAACAAAATAAGTATAAGATGTATACAATGAAAAATGCAAAACTATGTTCAAAGAAATTTTAAAAATCTCTAAATAAATGGGAAGACTTTTCATATTTATGATTGAAAGACTGGATATTGTATAATTGCCAATATTTCCCCAAATTGACTGATTTATAGATTTGGTACAATCTGTATCAGATTTCTATCTACCTGATTTTTCTTTTGAGAAATTTAAAAGTTGATCCTAAAATTCATACAGAAATCAAAGTACCCATAATATCCAAAACAATCTTGTAAAAGCCTAATGTTTAACAACTCACATATCAAGATTCTAACACTTGCCACAAAACTTTAGTAATCAATGTGAAATGGCACTGGCATAAAGAGACAGTAGAACCTCCATAATTTACCACCTCCCTACTTTGACCACCTGTGGGATGAATTCCCACATAAAACTAATTAAATGAAATGTGCTCTTTTAATTCCTGAAACTGAGCAGAAATATTCGTGAGTATTGTGCGTTTTTATCGATCCCTAGGCGACCTGGGAAAGCATGGCAGGGGCCTGCAGGCAAGGTGTAGCAGCCTCCTACATGGAACCCTGACTGTGCAGTCAAGTCAGCCTGCCAGATAAGGGTTGAAATGGCCTATCTGTGCAGGAGACATGACTCAAACGATGTGAGTGAAAAGAAAAACTCCATCATAATAATGTGAGTAAAAGAACACTCCATCATTAGTGGGGGGGCCTCCAAACCACTAGAAAAGTTTTTAAGCCTGTTTCTCGGAAATTTAACTGAGCACATGGAAGAAAAAAAAGTTTGACTCCCCTGTTTATCCTGACCTTTAACTTTCACAATAGAAGTCAGATAATGTAGGGTTGTTTTAGGTCTTTAGAGGGGACTAGCCTGAGGCTAGTCTTAAGATGGTTATCTTACTTTCTCAGACTTTCTTTCTTTAGGCTAGTCTTAAGATGGTTATCTCACTTTCCAGGACTTTCTTTCTTTTGTATAGTTTAAGATAAGAATAGAGGATGTTAGGATTATTGATCAATGTGGTGTACATGATTAGTTTATTATAAAAGACGTTGGGAATAAAGACATTTTGCTGCTACTGCCACCCAGAGTAGTAGTCATTTCTTGCTTTCATACAATTCTAGGAGCAAGCCTGTACCCGCAGCCAAGCTGTCCTTCTCTCCCCGTGAGAAATCACCACCCAACAACCACCTCCTTCAGTTGACCTAATTTTCATAGACTAGACATGCACCACATGAACACATTAGTACAGTAGGCTTCATTCCTTACGTGGACCACCTTTATGTGTTGACCAGTTTGTCACAGTCCCGTGGGTGCTCAATTTACAAAGATTCTACTTTACTATATACACACAATTTACAAAGATTCTACTTTACTATATACACACACATATACAAATACATACACACACACACACATATATATATATATATTGTATATGTGAAATTGAATTAAGAAAATTATTTTTGGGCAGTGCCTGTGGCTCAAAAGGGTAGGGTGCCAGTCCCATATGCCAGAGACGGTGGGTTCAAACCCAGCCCCGGCAAAAAAAGATTTATTTTCAAGTATATAGATTGATTTCTTGAACAAAATTTTATCTATTACAAATACATCTTTTTGAGATATGTATATTTTAATGTTACTTTAATTTCTTACTTAAATGATAGTGTTACGTATTTGGTAATGTTTCACAAACCTCAGATCTAACCCTCATTCCTTTACTTTTAAGACAAGGTTAACAGTGTTGCATTTCTTATTGGGTTGTTATGGGATTAATTGAAGTAGTTTGTGTAAGGGCTTAGATTTTTAATCATTATTATTAATGTTGTGAACAATATGTCTTATGTCTCTATGGAATTTCTAACTTTCCAAGTATTTTTATAAGTTATTCTCATTCTGTGCTTGTGCCATTCCTATGAGATGGTAATTATATATTAATATTTCAAATATGAACACTAAATTAAGTTTATTTAAGAATCCCCGTTACATAGAGTTCATCATTCCTTTGCCTACATGTTGTTTCCAGGACTCTGGACAAATTGTAAAGAGGTAATTTTTAACTGTTTTTCTTTCCTTTCAGTCCCTCTTATCTTTTTTTTTGATGCTCAGTTACTAGTGATGTCCTGACTTCTTTCATAATGGACATGATCACTATTGTACTTTTCCCAAAGATAATTACTTTCTTCTTAAGAGTTAGTTTTCTAATCATGAAATTTTAATTATTTGGCCATGACAAACATATGAACGTCTATGGGAACTCTTCATTTATACCACTGAAGGAAGCATTTACTTATCGTTAGGACTTCAACCTTGTTTCTCTAATTGTGAAATTTTAGTTAATTTATGCCAAGTAATAATTTAACCTAAACAGGTTTCTCTTTGAATCTGATTTTGCACAGAAAATTTTTGCTAGTTTATTTTTTTGTCAGCAAATTAAAAATCTGAAGGTTTTTTTTTCAAATTTATATTTTGAGGGATTGGGAGAAAACAGATCATCTTATTTACTAATCTTGTTGTTATTCAAAGAGAAAGAGAATTGGTATTTGTAACAATTTGTGTTTTTATAATTGTTCAATTATAATAGTACCTGGGCAGATTTTTTGGTCTGGAGTAAACTTACAAATCTATAAATATGAATAATTCAATTTAAAAAGTATTTGACTAGTTTTGTCTCTGGCTTTCTTTTTTACTGGACTGACAACTTTTTAACTGAATTTATTAAATGAGTTCATGGTTTGGCTTAGTGAGATAAAGTTTTTAGCCTTTAATGTGTACTTTATGACCTTTTGACTTTATTCATCATTAAACTCCAGGCAGCAATTTTGAAACTTTAGGCCTTGCCCAGACAGGACTTGAAGCTTGGGGGAAGAGCTGGGAATTCCCACTCACAACTCTCTCCAGGCCTCTTATTTGCTCAAGGCAGCTTCCTGCCTCTAGAGGTTTTGGAGTATCCAAACATATTTTTCATTCACTATTTCTGTTCTAATTGGAGGCAGGTGCAGAGCTATAGGGGAGTAACTTTTGAAGGGCTATGATTTTTTTCTGAAGTTGAAAGGGAGAAAAACAGAGAGCAAAGTTAAGGAAATAATTAAAAGTTTTCATCAATAACAATGAAAGTTATAGGCCCTATGGGAAGTACCAACTCTTGCATCAGTTTTCAGCAGTGCTAAAATAAACTCTCAGAGGAGGCCTATTCTTAGGCACAATTAGGAAGTTGCTGAAGTTCATTTCACCAGTATACATCACTTGTCACTGATTGCTTTCTGTTTGTTAGAAACTGTTTTCCTAGCCTTAGATGGAGACTTTCTGTTTCTGTTCTATGCCTTTTTAATGCTTGTGGATGTGCAGGCCTTGCTTTTCAGGGCAACACCCTATGCTCCAGTCCTCCACAGCCCTTTGAATCAGGTCCTATGATTACATGTCCTGTTCCTTCCAGGCCTGTGTCCACTGACTAAGCAGAGGTGTCCTTCACTATTACAGACACACAGAGTTACATATGTCCTATTTACTGTAAGGCATCAAAAAGCGAATCCAAGGACCTGGAAATGCCACACAAGTAGGTTGGTGGGATATAAAGATTTCCCTAGTGAAACCTGTTTTGGCATATACTCACTCAGATTCCTTTGGTTAAAATCTGTTCATCTCAATCAGGCTATTTTTCCCTTCTGCATAAACTCTGAACTGAATAAGACCTGACTCATAGTAATGGATTTTCTATAAACTTGTAGACATTTCTGCATTTGTAGAGACTTTCCTATGAATAAAAGAAAGATAAATACAAATCAGGTGTATTATATCATCATTTATTATTTCTTTCCTATGAAACATTATTGTCATTGAGACTTCTGATTACATTTTCTTTCACAAACCACTATAATTCAAAGTGCTGGGAAATGATTTCATAAACTGGGGAAATTAGAACAAATGGAGTTATTCTTGGGTATAGGTCTTTCTTTGGAAAAACAAAATATTTATTTAAAATAAAACATACATATATTTTGTACTTATTAATGCTCCACTCATGAAAGCACATAAGGTAAATGTAAAAAAAAGTATCTTTTCAATCATCTTGAGATAGTAGAATGTGAATTTAGTGAGGAAAGATGCCTTTAAAGTGTTCTCCCTTCTCTCTACAGCCATGAAGCCATCTGAAGCTTTGGTACATTGTAATGTGGACTATTCTCTCTGGGATTAGGTGATAGCTTAAGGTAGTTTTGATTTGCATTTCTCTGATGATTAAGGGCAATGAGCACCTGTCTTCTTCAGAGAAGTTTCTCTTCAAGTCCCTTGCCCACCCTGAGATGGGATCACTTGTTCTTTTCTTGCTAATACATTTGAGTTCTCTGTGGATTCTGGTTATTAAAACTTTGTTGGAGACATAACCTGCAAATATCTTCTCCCATTCTGAGGGCTATCTGCTTGCTTTACTTACTGTGTTCTTGGCTGTGCAGAAGCTTTTTAGTTTGATCAGGTCCCAGTAGTGTATTTTTGATGTTGCTTCAATTGCCCCGGGGGTCCTCCTCATAAAATATTTGCCCAGGCTGATTTCTTCAAGAGTTTTCCCTGAACATTCTTCTAGTATTTTTATAGTTTCATGTCTTAAGTTTTAATCTTTACTCTAGTGAGAGTCTATCTTAGTTAATGGTGAAAGGTGTGGGTCCAGTTTCAGTCTTCTACAGGTCACCAGCCAGTTGACCCAGTACCATTTGTTAAATAGGGAATCTTTACCCTACTGAATGTTTTTAATTGGGTTGTCAAAGATCAAATAATGGTAAATAGCTGGATTCATGTCATGGTTCTCTATTCTGTTCCATACATCTACCTCTCTATTTTTGTGCCAGTACCATACTGTTTTGATCACTATTGATTTTTAGTATAGTCTGAGGTCTGGTAGCGTAATTTGTCCTGCTTTGTTTTTATTTCTGAGTAATGTCTTGGCTATTTGAGGTTTTTTCTGATTCCATATAAAACAAAGTATTATTTTACAGTTATTATATATATGTATATATACCATGGAATACAGTTCAGCCATAAAAAGATGGAGACTTTACATCTTTTGTGTTTACCTGGAGTTAAAGAATGTTCTCTTTAGTAAAGTGTCTCAAGAATGGAAAAACAAGCACCCTATGGACTCAATACTAATCTGGAACTAATAGATGGACAACCACATCCTATATGAATGGAAAAATAATCAAATTCAAATATTGGGGAGAAGGAAATGGGGAAGGAGGGAACAGAGCTCAGTAAGCACCCATTATCAGGTACAATGTAGAGGTATATGGCACATCTACTGGGTGAGAGACTCAACTACAACTTGGATGCTAGCTGACAAATGCAAATAATGTAACCCAATCTTGTACAATGTACCCTTATATTAATCTGAAATTTAAGAAAATAAATTAAAGCTTAGAGAATTTAAATTTTTTGGCTACTATCACAGAGTATCTGAAATTTCTTTGATTCAACTCTGGTAGTCTTTATTTTTCTATATTCTAGAGCAGCAGTTCTCAACCTGTGGGTAGAAACTGTATTAAAGGGCCACAGCATTAGGAAGGTTGAGAACCACTGTTCTCAAGGTCTCTAGTGACACATTCAGTAAAATGACTTCATCTTTCTGGGAGTTAGAATTTTTACTAAAAATAAAATCTTCAGTCTTACATATTCTTCCAACTCCTTACAATTCTATCATTATATTAAATATCCCTTTCAGATAAAGGAAATTTCTTGCTGTTAATAGAATAATTCTGTTTCCAATTTGGATGGTTATCTATTCAACTGGAAGCTAAGGGGCTGATGCAGAAACTCAGAAGCCAGAGAAGTTTTGCCAGGTCAGGGTTCAGTAAGCACTGACTTATAGAACTTCCTTTCTTCAAGGTCATAGATAAGGGAGACTGGTATAAAATGATATTCAACTTGTACTCTTTACTTATAAAAGATAAATGTAAGAAGAAGTTGACAATAGTTACATAACACATTTTAGTTTCTTTTCTTCTCTGGATTCTTAAAAAAATTAACCAAGATATTAGTGATGACTAAGTCAGAAATACAAAAAGAATATTTAAGGTCGCTCAACAGCTTATTATAACCAAAGTAGACAAGAGGCCAGGCTTTGTAGCTATTACATGATAGAAGCAAAATTTAAATATAAAATTTCTGACTTATTTCAAATATATTCTCCCCCATTATATGATACTGCAAGTTTCCAAAGAAGCAGAACAGAAATTAATTTGAGTGCAAAGAAAAAGGAGATTGGTATAGTAAGTTGTGATTTCATGAAAGAAGTAAGATTTGAACTTGATCCAGAATAAATGATTGGCTTTTGATAGAAGATCTATTAAGGAGGATAACCTAAAATATGGGTCATTATGAAAGTTCTGAGATATATAAAAATCGAGAAATGTAAAACCCACCTGGACAGAAACAAAAGAAGTTCTCCCAGCAACACCAATAAGCCCAGCAAATTGAAACTTGTACAGGCGAATCAGAAAGGATGTTATTGACTGGGTTTCTTGGAAGTGAAATAATGAGCCATAACACAATTTGTGTCAAAACTTTTGCAGTAACCCATGGATAAGACTTCCAGTGACCTCGAGCAACACAGAACCAGTGAGGACACAAGCATATGAAAACAGCATGTAGCCTAAAGGAATTGAAGGTAAGAATAATGAAATTTCAACAATTTTTTCTTTGTTCCCCCACTACCCATGCAGGTGTTTTTACTACTTCACAGTTAAACTGAGCATGGGTTCACTCATGGACTTGTAGACATAGGCTTTTTTCCTAGGTCACTTAACTTATATTCAACACATTCTTTTTCTTCTGTATCCCTTCCAAACCCTTTTAAGACATATTCAAATTATACCCATTGAACACACCTTCTATTTGACAGGCTAGGCCTCAAGTAGATGTGAGATGTTTTCACATATCATTTGACTTAATATCCTTCACAAACTCTCTGTGAAGCAGGCATTTTTTATTTTCATTTTTAAAATAAGGAAATGAAGATTCTTTAGGGACTTTCTAAGTCTTCTGCTGTGATTAAAACTTATATATTCTATTTCTAAGTCTTATGCTGCTAAGAAACATTTAAATACAGGAATCTGATTTTTCAGGACAGAAGAAAGTAAAGCCTATTCAAGTATCCTAGATACATGATGTTGCTAATCCTTAAAATAGAGAAAAGGGGTAGAACTTTCCCCCTCCCTTCTTAGATATTAGCATCAACTCACTACAACGTTAGCTGTTAATATAATGAGCTTGTGAATAGCTCATAATATTTGCTGAGTTTGACATGCGTATAACATTAGAGAAAATTTTTTAAAGACAGTATGAGAACTATGTTAGTTAACTAGATACGTAATTCTGAAAAGATTATTAAACACAAACAGTCAAACCAGCTAACACATTCTATCTAGATTTTACATTTTCATGCTGTCAAAAATTGCTAAAGGCAAAATACATGTAGACGAAATCACACTGGGGACACTGTGTGGAAGAAGTACAGACTGAACTGGGCACTTGGAGAGCAGTAGTAAGAACAAGACAACCTAGAATATGGAACAACATGAGACTGACCACAAGGCCAGAAACAGAGACTGGAACCAGTCACTTATATTCAGACAAAGATAATATTAGAGCAAAATCAAGTCCAAAGAAACTGGCTTAAATTGCCTTGGGTGAGTGTGTAGCATTTTAGTGGAGTCAGATTAATTTAAAGAACTAGAGGCAGAACATGAAAACACGCACACACACACACACACACACACACACTTACACTTTTTTATTCTTTTGGAGACAGAGTCTCACTCTGTTGCCCAGGCTAGAGTGCCATCTTGTCAGCCTAGCTCACAGCACCCTCAGACTCCTGGCTCATATGATCCTCTTGCCTCAGCCTCCAAAGTAGCTGGTACTATAGGTGCATGCAGGCCTCCTAGCCAGGCTACTTTTCTATTCTTAGTAGAGACAGGGTCTTGATCTTGCTCAGGCTGGTCTTGAACTTGTGAGCTGAAGTGAACCTCCCACCTCAGCCTTCCAAGAGTGCTAGGATTACAGATGTGAGCCACCACACCCGGCCATTTATACTTTCACTACAGTTTTAAGTAAGGTGAATCCCAATACCTTACTGAACATATATGTATTATTTTTAAAATCATTTCTGGGACAATAATTTTTTGGATGAAGTTTACATGATTGATTCAAAAAGTAGAAAATGTTTTTCAGCTTCCATAAGAATTATAATACTGTTTGCAAGCAGTTGTTTTCATTTTCACACCTATAAACTTTATATTGGAATATATTTCTTGCTCTGGCTTTACCACCTAGTAGTTATTTAAAGTTTTAGATACAAACTGATTCTTCGATACTTTCCTAATTTTGTGTTTTTGATTTCTAGTGAGATTATCCATTTTCTCTTTATTTTTAATTTTATTTTCCCTTTAATGAACTATTTATTTACAACTTTTGCTAATTTACTTCTAAATAGATGCTAGATAGCTTTCTAGTCTAAAATCACAAGTAGCCACTAGGTGGCAGGCTTTTACCACCGTCTCCAGTCTCCAGTCAGCACCATTGCCTTTTGCAGAAGCTTTCAAAATCTTTTGAGTTTGGGGTTCTAGAAGCCCTAAAGGGCTTTACAATGTTTTTTTTTTTTTTTTTTTGTCTCCAAAAAGTTGAGATAAATTCACCTTTGAATTTTGTTAATATCTTGAATGGAGTATGTAATTTCTCCACCACCTTAACAACTCCACAGTCTTGGCACCTCTTGCTTTGATTTTGGAGCTGGCAGAGGCCTTTCCTGAGAGATGTTTCTGTTCTCCCCTATCCAAGTGAATGCCTAGGAATTTTATGGTTAGTCTTGGGCCCTGTATTTTAGTTGGGTTAATCAGCCTCATATGATTAACAAGTATTATGCAGTAATTCAATCTTAGCTAGGTGTTCAGACTGCATTATTAATACATTGTCAATGCGATGAATAATATTACTTAACAACCAGATTATATTTAAATCTCTTCTCACTAGGCGTGGCAATAAGAAGGAGAATTTAACCTATGGGAATAGTAATAGTAAATAGTAAATGTATATTGCAGTTCTTCCCACACGGATGCCTATTAGCTTTTATTTCCTTCCTAAATAGAGACAGAAAATAAGGATTTATGCAACTAGGCTACAGAATATTACTCTCTATTAGCTTTTTGCAAAGTTTGAATTGTGATACCACCTTGGATGAAGCTGGTGTTACTGTAGGCATCACTTTATTCAATCCTTTATGACATACTAGTAATCTCCAGGATCCACTGACTTTTCTTACAGGTCATATGAGACTGTTAAACAAGGAATTTGTGGGCACTAACATGCCTTCATCTAACTGATCTTTAACTAAAATTAAAATATCCTCCCCATCTTGTATTGTTTTAGAATAACCATTTGAATGTACTTAGACAATTCTAAAGGTTTCCATCCAGTAGGCCCAGCTAAAATAGACTGAAAAGTAGATTTGCATACCCTTTCTCCAGTGGTTTAGGTAAGGAAAGTGGGTCCTCCATTCAGACATCTCATCAATTCTCATAATACATTCTGGTAGGAGTAAGGCAAAAGAATACATTACTTTCACTTATAAACACCATACTGTGACATGTATATAAGGGACTTGAGCATGCACGGATTTTGTTAGCCAACAGGGTTCCTGGAACCCATCCTTCATGGATACTGAGGGATGACCTGTACCTACTTTCAGCTGTACTTTTACCTGCAAGTTTCCTTAATTAAATTTTATTGCCCTTTCACTTTTCATTGGCAGGTTTAGATATGACAGTACATTGAGTACCAATGTCCAGAAATCCCAATCATATTTCTTCATCATCCCCAGACCATGTCTCCCATACGGATGCACACGCCTGTGTCTTCTACTTCTGGGATTGTGTCAAAAAATCCCTGATCCACCTCTTTCTCTCTCTTCATGATCCACTCCTTTACTGTGAACTGTTTTAATCTGCACTAAATGTGAAGGGATTATACGCTTCCTTAAAATCATCAGATTTTAAAATCCAGATTAGGACAAATTGGACAAGTCTGTTGTGGTCCTTCCAGCAGTTTGAGAAGCTGGTGAGACAGCTGAACAACCTAATCTCCCATAGTGATCCACTGAAATTTTGTAGTTACTTCATCTATCTCCTCTTTCATACTGTTTAAAAATATTAGAAATAGGTGCTGCCATTTCTTTTTTATTTAATTTTTATCAAATCATAATTGTATACATTTATGGGGTACAATGTGATGATTTGATATACAACATGGAATGCTTAAATCTAACTGATAAACATATCCATCACCTCACTTATTTTTTGTGGTAAGACATTTATAATATGTTCTTAGTTGTTTTGAAATGTACCCTTGCATTGTGCACATTAGATGAGATCCCACCAAATAACTCCTCCACTTGCCCCCCTCTTCTCTTCCCTCCTTCTTTCTGGACTATATTTATGTCTTATCATTCGTATGAATGTGCAAGTGATTGTATATTGGTTTCATAATAGTATTGAGTACACTGAATACTTTTTCTTCCATTCTTGAGATATTTTACTAAGAAGAATATGTTATGTAAAATCTCCATCTTTTTTATGGCTGCATAGTACTGTGGTGTACAGATACCACAATTTGTTAATCCATTCATGGGCTGATGGGCAATTGGGCTGTTTCCATGACTTGGAAATTATGAATTGGGCGGCAATAAACATTGTGATGTAAATGTCTTTGCTGTAAAATGATTTTTGTTCATTTGGATAGATGCCTGATAATGGAATTACAGAATCAAATGGGAGCCAACTTTTAGTTCCTGGAGAATTCTCCATACCTCTATGTATTAGTTTGCAATCCCACCAGCAGTGTAGAAGTGTTCTATTTCTGAGAATTCAGCCATTTGTCTATGAATGGCATCTTCTGTTGTATCTCCTTTGTTATTCCTTGGGGAAGTTGATCTACTCTGATTTTTCATGTTGCCAGAGTTCTTCTGCTGGTTCCAGTCCATGAGTATTTTCTGCAGTTTGGCAATTAAAACTGGTAGGGGGCCCCAGGAAGAGGAGGTGAACCAGCCCCTTACCAACGAGCTGGGGCTTGTGATTGTGGCTTTTTCCCTACGGCCTTCTAAAGGTCTCTTTCAGAGTGGCAGCCAGAGACTCTGAGAACTTGCTTTGTGAGACAGTGCAAGTTGGCTCTCTCTTGAAGTCAGCCAGCCTCTACCTAACCCTAATGATCACAATAGTAGGCTGAAATCTCAGCTGGGGAGAGATACAAGAAACTGTGTCACCCTGCCTCCCACCAGTGACAACTGGAGGAGGGGAATCTGTCCTTTCTCACTACGAAACAGCCACTGTTCAACCTCGGAGGGTCCCTCGACTGACAACCCATGTTGAGAGCTCTAATTAGATTGTCCTGGGCAGTAAAATCACTGCTCAACAAAGAGTTCAAAGGGTCCCTAGCAGTCTGATATGGAAATCCACAAGCAATTCTGACCTGTAAACCTGAGAGGATGGAACCTTGTCTTCTCTGGTGAGCCCCTGAATCAGAAAAATGCCTGCCAAAGTCAGAACAGGGGTGTCAGTGCCTCAGCTTGCCATACAGTGCTGCATCCATCTCTCTCTCCTACATGTCCCTCTCTCACCTGTACTCCCCTGCTTCCACTCCAGTCACTGTTTCCTCTCGGCTGTCTAGTGGCCCTCGCAATGCCCAGGCCTCTAAGGGAATTGCCAAACACTTTGGGCTCTGCAGGGGTCAGAACTTCAGACCACCAGAAGAGGGGGGAAGGGTGAACCGGGTGTTCAGAATTGCAGGGAAAATGTTTGTTCAATTTTATGCCGAGCAGGATGAAGCCTAGGCTCACAAGTGAGACCTCCCTGGAGAAGGAGGCCTGGTGTTTAGTGGCCCTCTCCCATAGGGTAAAATGGGAAGTCTTTTGTTCCCTGCTCACTTGCAGAGAGCCTACAGTGAGCCTCCCACTTGGGGGAGGGATCTCTCATCCTCTTGGTTATGGGCTTTGTACCTGGAATTTCTTTCCTTGGATCCTCTTTCTTGGAGTCACAGCTTGCCTCAGCGGAGATGACGTGCACTTGTCTATCTTCTTTCTTAAGTCAGCTATCCACCTTTGCTTCACTGAGTCCACTTCTGTCTAGTATCTCTCTTTCTGGACAAAGAGCCTGTGGTGAAAGCTGCCTCTAGTTGGCCATCTTCCTTCCTCCTCCTGTTCTGGCGCTGCCATTTCTTCCACCTGGGGTCTCGGCACCTTTTGCAGAGCTTCCAAAGTTGCCATGTTGGCACAGAGCATCTGGGGGTTCACAACTTCTGTTGTCTGCAGGTGCCACTATGAAGAGGGCCCCAGGAAGAATTTGACATTTTTGGTGGAAAATAAGTGGCAGTTACTGATTATGATGACTCTGCTTTAGGTCTGGATTTGCTGCACCTTTTTTTTTATAGTACACACCAACTGCTTAAGAAGTATAGATGTTTTAATTCATCCATTTAACAGATATGAAGAGTATTTTAAGAGGTGCAATCTCTTTGAAAAATGGATCAAACTCTTGAACTTGATAGCATACTGGATGTTTGTAAATAAACTTAAGACATGACTGCAAAAAATATTAGAAATAAATTTTAAAATACATTAAAATTTTTGGGGATAATTTCAGATGTACAGAGAAAAGAATGAACTGGTCACATCCTTTCTGATATCTGCTGTAGTTTCAAACTTAGACTATCCGTATATTATGGAGAGAGATTTTTCAGACCTTTCCCCCACAAAGAATAGCATAACTACATGATTCACTGATAGTTATATCTGAATGAAGAAAAATCTGAGAGTGATTTGAAGCTTCTTAATATGGGATGGTGTACTCATAGCAGGCTCATATATTAGCTTATTCCAATGCAATAGATCTATTCTGTTATGAATAAATATAAAAGCAGGTTCAGATTAATTGAAAATAATTTTATATTTACTGTATCACATATTTAGCTTTTTACTGATGCCCATGCAAACTCTGACCTGTCTGTGACTTGGGGCTGGTATATGCCTCATAAAGCAAGGTGGAGGGTTTGTCTTCCAGAAAGGCAAAGATGTTTTCTATTCTAAAAAAAGCTTTGACATGATTGGCTTTGCCATTTGCCAAGAATAGGAGGGCAGGGATTGAGGCCTCGTGAGTCTGGGTTTTCAGCTGAGGCCAAGAGAGAAGACAAGGATTGTAACCAGAAAATTCAGAGAGGGGGGTAGTAACTTTCAAAACTCACTGCTGTTAACTCAGCAATCATAGAAGTGATTTTCTCTATAATAAAAAATAGTGTCAACTTCTCCCATCTCAAATACTTATCTTTTTTTGGATAATATTGACTAGAATTCTTTCCAATAAAATTTGAAGTCTATTATTTGTGACATATTTCTAAGGACATGTACACAATTGTCTTAGGTATAGAATTGAGGTATAGAGAGATTTAGGAATAAGATAGAGCAAGAAAAATTTATTCCAATATTTCTAATTTCTGAGCTTAACACAGTCATTATCTGAAGATTATGACTCATTTTCTTTAGGAAATTTTGAAAAATTTTGAATGAAATTTTCTCTAGAAAATTTTCCTTTTTAGTCTATGTCCAGATACACATATCCCAATGATGAAGATATTGATATACATATTCACTACATTTTTGGGGTCCAATACTCAAGATTGTATTCGTCTATGACCTTCAGAAGACTTATATCTGGCTCCAGAGAAAGCACAGGACACCGATGTTCAATATTTAATATAACAGGAGACCACAAATTTTAACTTTCCAGTATTTTTGCTTGAATTATAACCACATTTTTTTCTCTAGAAGTCTGAAAGAACATACAAATGAATAATGGGTAACAGTTTTAGCCCCTTCTCCTCAGGGACGGGTCTTAGCAGAGGAAGTACAAATGAAAAAATAAAAAGGTACATCTTAAATGTCACTATAGTTCCAAGTAAAGAGGACAACATGGTAAATTTTGGCAAGTTTGTGAACTTTGGAGTTAGATCCTGCATCTAAGCAATGTGATCTAATGTGTTTTTTCATTAAGTCTCTCTTTTTTCACCTATAAAAATGATGACAAAAAACTCCCCAAGCTTACCAAAAGCACATATCTACATTAGGAACCCCCTAATATGATGTGTGCTGGGAAGAGGACATTATCTCTGTGGCATCCTTCCCAGTGATGCCACAGTCTATTAATGAAGAAAACCTTATACAAATCCATTTTGAGAGGTATTCTATAAAATAACTGATGAGCATCCTTCATAAGTGTCAGACTCACAAGGACAGGGAGACCTAATAAATTGTCATGAATTGGAAGAGACTAAGGGGACAGGACAACTAAATCCAACTAAATCCAATCCAATTCTGGATTGGATCCTGAAACAGAAGTGATAGAAAAACTGGTGAAATTCAAATAAGTTCTGTATTTTGTTAGTGGTATTATAACAAAGAAAATGTCTTAATTTTGATAAATATTTTACTGTTCTGTATGATAGTAACATAAAGAAGCTGAGGGCTAATTTTGCAATTCTTTTGTGACTCTAATATATCTTTTCAAAAAGCTTTTAAAAATAAAATATTCTGGGAAATCTGCAGCTTTATTTTTACTTTTACTGCTTGTAATCGAGCTCAATTTGTTACATAAATAAGCCTGAAATGCTACTTTGTTTGCAGTAACTTTTCAGAGTTACTTTTAACTTCTTTACAACTTTTCTAATGTATTCAGCCCCTTGGGCCAGGCAATAATCTGAACTGCCAGAGGCCTTGGCTTTGTTGACAATCCAAAAGGGAGTATAATTCCACAGCTCAGAACTCTTCTAAAGTTCCATGTTTAATGAGGACATCAGCTTGCCTCGGGAGGATTTTTATGAATCCAAGCATATTTTTCACCTTCTGCTTTTGTACTAATTGAAGGCAGGTGCAGAGCCAGAGGTCATTAACTTCCCAGGGACTATAATTTCTCTTTGAGAGTGAAAGGAAAGAGAGGTAACAACAATATTAATGAATGAACTTAAGTGTTTCATCATAATAATTAAAACAATAGCCCCTTTAGGAAATTCTAGCTTTGGCATCTGGTCTCAATGGGATATCAGGAGACTTGTTGCTCAGCACAATCATAAAGTAGCTAAAGTTTGGTACAGAGCACCTGCTCTCTGTCACTGTTCTCTTTGTCCATATCTGATGCTTCATTCAAGACCCTCAATCACACCAGGCCCATTTTGGGGGTCAGGCACTCTCTAGCATCTCTAGTTGATTGCCACAGTTAGCTCATCTTAAGAGATACCTATTTCCTGTACATGTAACATCTGTCCTCCCTTCCTACCAAACTCTTCCTTCATGATCTCATGTGAGGCGTGACTTTATTAGAAACTAACAAAGACTTGCCTTCATATTTTCATCTTTTATATATTAGAGAAACATTTATTTATTTATTTACTTTTTAGAGAAGTCTTTAAGGCCAAGAGAAGTGGGTTTAGTGGTAGGATAAAATTCACTTTGACAGGGGGTTGAGGCAGAAATTTTTGATCCTGTGGACATCTAAAGATCATCTTTCATAGTAATACAAGAGTTAGAATGTTCTATATTTATGATGATTGTCATTGATTGCCTGAAGATTTGGCTTGATTTCCTACCTGTTGAGGGAACCTTCAAATGTTTTGTTCAATGATTGTAAAGTTAAACAGATTTTGAATAATTTATAATGATGCAGAAATCTAGAAATATAAGGATTTAGTTTTTATTATTAATATCATCTGGCTATTACTAATTTGTATTTTTTTACTGTTTAAAAAATATAGGACCAGATGTTTTAAGATAAATTATCTGATAAGTAATCAGGACACACATAGTTCTGCCAACAGTTTCTGAACTTTTTAGAACTTTACAGAACTTAAGAGTGTACCCTACATAAGAGATTAAAATTTTAGGTATTTGACCACTATTGATCTATAATATAGTCTGATGTCTGGTAGCGTGATCCCCCC
>NW_003852499.1:1169917-1198592 GCF_000181295.1 Otolemur garnettii
TTGGCCACCTGGATGAGAGTTTTCCAAACTGCATATAGAAGTAACACACTGCATCCTATGAGAGAATTAATGTACACAACTATGATCTAATAAAAAAAAAGATTAATAAAGATTCTGAGCATACAAAAAAAAATTTTTAGGTAAATTTTTCTGAAAAAATTTTAGAAAAAACTTTTTTCTCATCAGGTTCAGGCCCAAGATTTTACATATAAATAGAGAACAAATGACTTATCTAATCACAGATTTAATTTGTGATCCAGAAATGGCTAGAATTAATAACTCTAGATTACCAAGTATTCTCTTCACCTTAGCAAGCTATTTTTTTCTTTTAAATGAATAAAATAGTTCAATGAAATTAACTAATCAGAGTCAGAGGCTCAAGACAATGGTCCGATGCTCTGGATTCTGAGTCATGTATCAGAAATTTGTTGAGCAAGCAACCCAGATAGTGAGAAAAAGAAAAAATTCAGAAATTCAATTGAGTACACAGATCAACATAGATAAGATGACTGACAGAGAAGTCTGCTCTATTTCTCCCCACACTGGATACTGTTAGGGGCAATTTATTCTTGCAATGTAGGGGTCAGTGTGGCAGATTCATCACCTATGGTGAGACATTGCCACAGTCTGGAAGTAAGCCTCTGCCTAGAATTGATTTTATGTCTGGCTTCGTCTCCTGCTGTCAAGTTGTAGTCACCTGAGTCTCTGGCATCTGCAGGGCAGTGTAGGAAGGTGGCTGGTCACACAAGGGAGAAGCACATTAATTAACATTGTAGGGTCTGGAGATCTATTTATTAATGAGTATGAGCCATACTCATTTATTTCAGAGTATTATGTCATTTGATGAGGGGAGAATATTATTACAAATAATAGAAATTATTTATTAGAAATTACCATTTGCTAAGGACTCTTTAAAATACTCTATATGTAGTGATGTCCACTGTTGGTGGACTATGGAAGGGCCTTTTTATTTCCATTTCTTCTTTGTTACCATAGCCTGCCTTCTAAGATAGAGGCTAAAAAGGTCAGATACTTTCATTCACAGACTCCCTTGTTCCTATGGATGAGAAAGAAATCCTCATGGTCCTGACAAGAGTACAGCCATTGTGGGAGACAGCTGGTAGGAAAAAGCAGGTCAGAAACCAAACTCATCATCACAGCAAACCCCCTGTCTACTCCCTGGAATGCTTCAAGGCCCCTGTTCCTAGGAAAAAACAGAAGAGTAACTTTTTCTGGCTCCAGCTGGCAGCCAGTTAAAGAAGTAAGTCCTAGATTTTCTCTGAGTGCAAGCATTAGTTCCTCTGCAGAAGGGATGACTGCCTCTGAGAACCGCCCGCTTCCCCAGCCCTATTGATGCAAGATAATAAAAGCCCGTTGATGTGTAAAAGCTGAGCTGGTTTGGTCAGACTCCACTCTGTTCTTTTCCTCCCCTTTCTCTGCTAATAAAAGTCTTTGCAATCCCTGGACTGGCCTCCTCCATTTTTTTACAGAGCCCCTTCCCCGTACACTACCCATGGTCCCCTCAATATGAATGACACGTCATACAGCATATCACAAGAATTAGCATTTACATATACTTACTATATGTGTGACACTTTTCTAAGCACTCTCTCATATGTATATACACACATGTATACATGTAATCATCATACTAATTCTCTATGTAGACTCTATTATTCCCATTTCACAGTTAAACAACTCCACATGGAGAGGCTGAGTAACTTGCCTTGGTCACTTAGACAGTGGCAGATCAAAGAGGATTTTGTCTTAGGTGATGTAGCTCTGGAATCCCAGCTTGTAGCCTAGCACAACAAAAGGGGAAGATCAGTCGGTAGAAATTATGGAAAGGAATTATTTTCCCTGCCCCAAACAGGGAGATGTAAAAGATGGCTTCTCTCCTCACCTCCTGGTTTTGAAAACAGAAGTCTCGAAGGCTTAGAGGGTCACACCATCTTGCACCTGTGAGTGGCAGTGTGCAGGACAGAGGGGAAACCTAGAGTGGAAAGTTGTGAAGCCCTTGGATTCCTTTGGCATCAGTGGGCCACTTACAACTGATGTAAGGTAAGACATACGTTAAACAATTTTTAACATTTTTAAAGCCATTTTTTTTACACACTCTATTTCTTATAACTGAAATAAGCTAATGGTTCCTCCTATGTTATTTCATTTAATTCTCAATCCGAATTTGTAAATAATGTATTTTTGTTGTCCTTGGTTTGTGAGTAAGGACACCGAGGTTGAGAAAGTTTAATTCACACAGCTATGGATTGGAAAAGCAACTGACAGCAGCCTTTAACCAGCACACCATACTGCCTTCTGTCAACGTCTTCATTCAAGAACCACCAAAACGCGTCTATAGTTAAACAAGTTGTGTTTATTTCTATTTACAATGATGGAAAATGCATACCATGGGGAACCTTGTGGCTTCATAAGAGGGCGTTAGAAGTGGTGTATTTCTATATATTTCTGTGTTTGGCTTGTGTTAGGTGATTTTTGGGAGGGGTTAAGGGAGTAGGGATTAGCTCTAGATTGGACGCTACTGTGATGGTTAATTATGTGTCAGTTTGACGGAGTTAAGACCTAGACAGCTGGTAAACGTTATTTTTAGTGTGTCTGTGAGGGTGTTTCTGGAAGAGATTAGCATCTGAGTCAGTGGAGTGAGTAAAGAAGATCCCCCCTCACCAGTGTGGGAGGCACCATCTCATTCATTGAGGGCCCATAATCATGTGCGGCAATTCCCATAATGAATCTCCTCTTCTGTATCTCTGCATATTCTGTTGGTTCTGTTTCTCTGGACAACCCTGACTAATGCAGATGCTGTCAGGAAACGGGAATAATTATACCATTGAGTATCTTTTTTTTTTTTGAGACAGAGACTCAAGCTATCCCCCTGGGTAGAGTGCTGTGGTATCACGGCTCACAGCAACCTCAACACCTGGGCTCAAGTGAGTCTCCTGCCTCTGCCTCCCAACTAGCTGGGACTATAGGCGCCCGCCACAATGCCCAGCCATTTTTTGGTTGCAGCCGTCATTGTTGTTTTGGTGGGTCCAGGCTGGTTTCGAACCTGCCACCTTAGGTGTATGTGGTTGGCGCCTTAGCCACTTGAGCCACAGGCACTGAGCCACCATTGAGTATCTTAATAAATCTTTTCTAGAAGAAGGAAAAACTAGAGAGAGATTGAAACTTTATTTGGCAAGGAAACAGTGGCCACTTATTTTATGCAGTATACAGAGACAATAGTCACTTTGGTGGTGGTTTGAACAATGTTCATGCTTTTGTTGTGTGTTAACGATTATGAAATGATCTTGTTTTTATCTTGCTCCCTCATGATTACAGAGTGGTCTTGTCTGAGGTTGATATTCTGTGAATTTTTTTGTTCCACAGCAGAGTATGGCATAGTGAGTATGAGGTTAGCTCCCAGATGCCAAGGGATGCTTTTCTTTTTCTCATTCTCTTTCTCATTTTCAGAGTCTGAAGTTTTTTCTTATGGTTATGTTTTCAAATACTGTTACAATGTATTTAAAAAAGTATTTTCGTTTTGCTTTGGTGTTTTTAATACATTTGGTGAACATCTATCTAAAAATGATATATGTTTTCATTCTTTCTCAATCAGAATACACTGAACATAATTTGCAATTTCTTAAACACTTAGAGTCATTGTTGTAAATGATCTTTTCTGCACACAGAAATATAACAAAGTAGATATTGACATGAAAATGATCATTTTCTCCTTCACTATTTAATTCCAGACTGAGACATTTGTATCTTTTGACTTCTCACTATTGCTGACTTTCTTTTCATTGATATCACTTCTTGGAACATTTTTTTTTTCCCTTTCAGCTTCTATAGACCCACTATATCTAATTCATTGTGGACACAAAAACTATAAAACCAATTATATCTAAAATCAACATTATGCTTCATTAGAAACCACAGACAAAGTTCACAGAGTTTTTAAGATTGAAAATGGTTATATGGCTGAAGCATGATGCGCTAGATAATGGAGCCACATTGGGAATTGGCTTACTTTTTGAAGCAAGATTCTGATGAATATCTTGTTGTGAGTCTAGGAATCAAACTAAACCAAAAGAGATATTTGCTCAAGGAAGTCAGAGATAGTGTAGGTGAGGCAGAGAACTAGAAGCAGGGGAAGAAAAGATCCAGAGAAAGCAAGGGTGTTGCTGAGGAAATAAAGCTGAACCTGAAGGCCAAGGCATGAGGCAATGGTGCAAATGAAATGATGAACAGAAAAGTAGGACGAGTTAGAAACCAGACAGGAGCAGATGTAAGCATTCAGGTGCAGGACACCAGTTCATAACTACAACTGTGAATGGCCAATGGCAGCACATATCCACTTTCACATGGAATTGGAAACATACTTTGAGTCAGATATAAAAACATAAATTCTGCTAGGTATGAGATTATAAAGTATGAAAGAGGAGCTAAATCAGTGAGAGTATAGACTTGATAGTCTAAATTTAGCTGGAAGAGGACCATTAAAAGGAGTTGAAACATGTCAGAGAACTTTATTGCAGAGGATTCATAAACATAAGTTGGAACAAGGGAAGGAGAACAGTTGATTGCCTCTGGTGCTTTATCCTTTTATTAACTTCTTCTCAAACAAGTTTAGTATTTTGTGTCAAACAGCAGTAAAAAGAGAGAAATAGTATACATCAGTGGCTAAGAGCTAAGGCTCTAGCATAAGATGACTTGGGTCCATATTCTGTTTCTAACACTTTTTTTTTTTTTTTTTTTGAGACAGAGCCTCAAGCTGTCCCCCTGGGTAGAGTGCCGTGGCATTACAGCTCACAGCAACCTCCAACTCCTGGGCTCAAGCGAGTCTCCTGCCTCCACCTCCCAAGTAGCTGGGACCACAGGCGCCCGCCACAACGCCCGGCTATTTTTTGGTTGCAGCCATCATTGTTGTTTGGCGGGTCGGGCTGGGGATTCGAACCCGTCACCTTAGGTGTACGTGGCTGGCGCCTTAGCCGGTTGAGCTATAGGCGCTGAGCCCTGTTTCTAACACTTTAGCTTGACAAATTGCTAAAATTCCTTAATGTAAAGTGAAAATAGTAATACTCTTTTACTTGTAACATTGTTAAGAACTAAATACATGCAATTATGTATCATTTAGTAGATCATTTAGGACATAGTAACTATTATGCAAGTATGGTTGCTATTATTACT
The DNA here is from genome assembly GCF_000181295.1 of Otolemur garnettii. Classification (NCBI taxonomy): domain Eukaryota; kingdom Metazoa; phylum Chordata; class Mammalia; order Primates; family Galagidae; genus Otolemur; species Otolemur garnettii. The sequence continues at coordinate 1,175,105 of NW_003852499.1, forward strand.
GCCATCATCATATCTTCAGTATAATACAGATTAGTATTTTTCATAATAATATTTGGATGCCATTATGTATATACATATTTTTAAATTTCCTTCTGGCATGAACACTTAACATGAGATCTACCATCTTAACAGAGTTTTAAGTGTGATCATACAAAGCAGTGTTGTAATTTATAGGCACGATGTTTTACTAGAACTTTGCATAATTAAAATATTAAGCCCATTGATTAGCAACTCCCCATTTTCTCCTCCTTTAAGCCCTTAACAATTGTAATTCTATTTTTTGCCTTTATGAGTTTGACTATTTTAGATATCTCATATAATGAAATCATGCAGTATTTTTTATGTGACCAACATTGCTGTAAATTGTTCGGGCCGGAGTCGCAGAGATAAACTAGCAGTCAGAATGTCTCTGAAGAGTAGGGTGGCTACCACTCACTCAGGCAAGTAGCAAAAAACCTTTATTTCTTTCATGCTTTTTATAGGGGATCTTTTACTGCCACACAGCACATACAAATAGTTAATCTGTAATCTACTAACCTCTCAAGAATGCCATCTGGCATCAGTAAGTCTAACAAATGCATTCATAAGATTTTCTAACTATAAAGTAAAAATTAATGATACTAGAAAACAGGATGCCAAGTTTGGGGAGTAAAGGTTCCTGGTGACCTTAAGGCCAAGCAACAGATTCTGATTTTTTGCTTTCAAACCCCTCCCAGGAAATTCCTCAGATGTACAGATTCTGCCTGCAGAGTCTGCCTCCTATATGACTGGCCTCCCAGTCCTAATGGAGGGACATCAATGAGAAAATTCTTTCAATGGGTCTTTGAAAACTTAGCACAGTGACTGTTTCTAGTCCTTAAAGTCCTCAGGCCATAGACCAACTTATTTTGCTTAGCAAAATATCCTCTATGTCCATACCTGTTGTTGCATATTGTAAGAATTTCTCCTTTTGTAAGGCTGAATAATATTCTTCTGTATGTGTAAGTACATTTTTAATTCATTAATTCATTGATGATTACATTCTATCCATTTGGAATAGGATTGCAATAAACATGGAAGTACCAATATATCTTCAAGATCTTGGTTCTGACTCTCTTGAATAAACACTTAGAGGTGGATTGCCTTATCATCTTGTCATATACATGGTAACCATTTGCATGTGTTTGGAGAAATATTCATTCAAATTCATCATTAGTTTATTTTTTAAAAGAGTTTTAAATTTTGCTTTTGAGTTGTAGCAGTTTCTTATATATTTTGGAAATTAACCCCCTATTACATATATGGCTTGAATATAGTTTCTTCTATCCATAGGTTTCCTTTTCATGCAAATATCATTTTCTTTTCCATACAGAAGTTTTTAGTTTGATATCCAATAGAACCTCCATAGTTGACTACCTCCCTACATTGCCCATCTCCTTAAGTTGATCTAATTTTCACAGATCAGACATGCACCACATGTACTCAATGGAAGTTCTTTATGTTGACCACCTCTGTATATTGACCAGTTTGTTGTAGTCTTTTGAGTGGTCAACTTAGCAGATCTTCTACTGTAGTCTGCTTTTGTTTTTAATGCCTTTGCTTTGGAGTCATATTCACGAAATCATTGCCAACACCAATGTCATGAAACTTTTTTCTGTGTTTTCTTCTAGGAGTTTTATAGTTTCAGGGTTTTTAAAAAAAATTATTAATAGTTTATTTATCACTCATTCATAGTTCAGGGACACAGGTCAGTGACAAATGTCTATGTAAATCAACCCAAAGAAATTCTTTGTATTTCAAAATTATTTTATGCTCTGAAAGACACCAGCCTTCCTCATCTCCTCAAAATCTTTCATAAAATCATAATTTCTGTAGAAATCTGCATATGCCTTCTTTCTTGGTTCAGCCATAGCAAACTTATAGAAAACTGCGACCCCCAAGGATACAACAAATGCTCCAACAATATGAATCCACAGGCGCCTGGCCAAGAGGCCACGCATCTGAGGTTTGGCCAAAGCACTGGAAGCCATGGTAGTTACTATCCTTGATGGATTGCCAACCTCAATCTGTCCTTCCCAGCTAAGGTACACACAACTCAGTTTCAGGGTTTATATTGAAGTCTTTAATTTTCAGTTGATTTTTGTGTATGTGTAAGTGATTTTTGTGTAAGTAAGAAGTAATTTCACTGTTTTGCTTATGGATATTCAGTTTTCCCAACACCACTGTTAAAGAGGCTATCCTTTCCCATTGTAGTTGACTATATATGTATAGATTTATTTCTGGGCTCTCTGGTTCTGTTGATCTATGTGTTTGTCTTTATGTCAGTATAATACTTTTAAAATTACTATAGTTTTTAAAATATACATTATAATCAGAAAATATGATGCTTCTAGCATTGTTCTTTACTTTTCAAGATTATGTTGACTATTCAATTTATTGTCTGTTTTAATTGTGTCTGAAAATAAGATTGCAACCTCTTCTTTCTTTTGATTTCCATTTGTCTGAAATATTGTTTTCCATCCCTTCACCCTGAGTCTTGTTCCATCCTTTGAGGCTAGTTGTGCTTCTTGGAGACACATATGGATGGCTTGTGCTTTTTTTTTTATCTAATCAGGCACCCCATGCCTCTTCAGTGGGGAATTCAAGCCATTAAAATTTATTGAGACAATTGATAGGTATAGTAGAAATCTATTCATTTTATTTTGTGAAAGTTCTTTGCTTAATTTTATTCTTTGCATCATTGTGAAAGTTAGGTTTTGTGCTTTTGTTGTTGGGTATTCAGTTTGCTGATGGTTCATTGTGATGGTCAGTGTGGAGAATAGGTTTAAGTATTTTCTATAGAGCTGAACTTATGGTGAATTTCCTCAATGTTGGCATATCAGTAAAGGATTTGATTTCTTCATCAATTTTGAAGCTTAGCTTAGAAGGATATAGAATTCTGGGTTGAAAATTGTTTTGTTTAGGTAGGTTAAAGCCATTCTTTTCTGACTTGGAAAGTTTCAGTTGGGAAATCCACTGTCCTCTGATGGATCTGCCCCTGTAGGTAGGTCAATTGTAACTTAATCCTGATTGCTTGTAGAATTTTATTTTTCATCTTGACTTTGCATGGGTTCATGACAATGTGTCTTGGAGAAGCTCTGAGTTGAGATGACCTGGGGTTTGATATTCCTCTGAAAGATGTGTGTGGGAATCTTTGGTAATACTTGGAAATTTTTCATTTATAATTTATAATTTTCATTTATTTATTCCTCCTTCTCTTAAAATTACCTTGTCTCTATGCTTACATATCCCCTAGTATGGCTTCTATTCTTCTGGAGCATTCTTCTTCACCTTCTGGGATACCTATAATTCGTATGTTTGAAAGTTTCATGAAGTCCCACAGTTCTTTAAGTGAACATTCTGCTTCCTCTCTCTTCTGCCTCTTTAATGCCTATGTTAGCTCAAGAGGTTTATCCTCTAGCACTGAGATTCTTTCTTTTCCATGGTCTAATCTATTATTGATGCTTTCTACTGCATCTTTAAGTTCCCTAATTGACTCCTTCAATTCCTTAAGCTCCATTATATCCTTTATATATTTTTCATACCTTTCATCCCTTATTTGGTTCTGTTTTTTGATTTCCTTTTAGTTATTTTCCACTTTCTCAGCAATTTCCTTCATTGTTTTTATCATCCATATTTTACATTCCTTTTCTGTCATTTTCTATTCTTTCTTTCTTTTTTGTTTTTTTCAAAGCAGAGTCTCACTTTGTTGCCTTTGGTAGAATACCATGGCATCATAGCTCAGAACAACTTCAAACTCTTGGGCTCAAGCAATCCTCTTGTCTTAGCCTCCCACATAACTGGAACTATAGGTGCCCACCATAATGCCTAGCTATTTTTTAAAGAGAATGTCTCATTCTTGCTTAGGCTGCTCTAGAACTCCTGAAGTCAAGAAATTCACATGGCTTGACCTCCCAGAGTGCTAGAATTACAGGCATGAGCCACCATGCTTAGCTACATTATTTCTTTGAAGGTGGAATCCTCTGTGATAGCTACCTCATGATCCCTTGGGGGTGGTGTTGCTCTGTTCTGGCTTTTCATGCTGTCAGGATTTTTCTGTTGGTTCCTCCTCATGAGTGTATTCTTCTTGTCCACTTCCTTCCCCTTGTTTTTACTTTCATTTCTTCCTTCCCTTAAAATTACCTTGTCTCTATGCTTACTTGTTGAAGTGTCCTTCTGGTATAGGACCAAAAGCAAGAGAAGTGTGAAGAGCAAGAAGTGAGAAAAGATAGAAAAAGAGAAAAGAAAAAGAAATGTGGGGTAAAAGGAAAGATTGATAAAAAGAAGAGAAGAACAGAAAGAGAGACGGGAGTGATAGTGGTGCTCAGCGAGGTGCTTTGACCCATGCCCTCAATTCCTGGTCTTGCGTCTCAAGGATGGGTCCCTTGAGGTCAGGAGCTCTTTACCAGCCTGAGTAAAAACAAGACCCCACCTCCACCAAATAGAAAAGCAAAACATGCCAGCAGTATGTCACAGTGAGGACCTACCAATAGTGTCCTTCCAAAGGTCAAAGCTAGAATGACCCCCAGATCAGGGGATAAAGGTCTTCTTGAGACAGGCCAATGCTGTGGCACCCCATCCTGGGCCTCAGAGTGAAGCCCTACCCCATAAATGGAATACAGCTCAACAAACAATAAAACAGATCAGAAAAGAAGATAAAATAATAATAATAAAAGAATATAAGGAAAATTGAAAATAAAATTATATACAATATATATCTTAGTTGTTATTTGAGAAATTTATGTGGGAAATAAAAGTGGAAAAATATTTACAAAAAGAGAGAGAAAAGGAGTGAAATGAATAAAAGGGGTAGAATAAAAAGGATTGAAAAACTAGCAAAAATGGAGCCCTTATTATTGAAGAAAGTAAACTGGAAAAATAAAAATACAACAAAAAACCCCCAGAAAACTTAAGCTATCAATTTAAGAGAAAATACTGGAACAAACAAAAATAAAAGCAGAAAAACTGTAGCAAAAAATGGAGCCCTTATTCTTGAAGAAACAATGAAAAATTATAAATACAAAAAAAGGGAAAACATAGGGAAAAAATTGAAAAAAAAAGTATATGTATTGGCATATATTGCCTGGACAACAGGTGATGTTCTTGGGTATGAGATGCTATGCCTGGACAACTGGTGATATTCTGGGGTATAAGATGCTAATACACCTACAGATGCTGACATAACTCTATAAAATGGAGGCTGGAAGCCACAATCTTACTGAGGAGACTTGGTTCTGTCTTCCTCTTTTCTTTACCCTCAATCCTCACAACGTTGGAAGACTGAAGCTCTCATCAGCCTACTTGATAGACATACCTCGACCTTTCCAAACAGTGTCCTTTGGGCATGCAGTGACTTTCCCAGGAAAGCAGGTTTTCTTCAAGTCTCCCCATGGGTGGCTCCACAGCTTAGAAGGTACACCAGAACTGGCCTTGTACTAGGACCCTGTAGGCTATTATTCCCAGGCAGCTCTTCCACAGTGGCTGTGCCCAGCCAGCAGCTGAACAATGACAGCTCTGCCTTGTAGCTCAATCCCAGCCCCTGGGCACTATTCAAGAGCATTCACTCAACCAAGCTGTCCCAAGGTAACTCCAACAAGTGTGCCCTGTCTGAAAACTGCCTCCAAACTGGATGGCCTCTGCTGGCACACAAGCACTCGCTTTCTGTGCCAGTTCTGCACTTCTCCTGACCTCTTTGTTGGCTCCTGGAGTCTTCTGATGCCTCCCTGTGCCTCCAAAGTAATGTTTCTAGGCAGGACCTCCCAGATAGAGGTGGCTGGAGACTTTTTTCCCTGATCTCACTACAAGTGGCTGCAAAGGAGATGTCTGTGGTCTGCCATTTTTGGTGGTGCACTTTTAAAATGTACAGCTAGGATAGCAAAAGCAAGAAACCATGAACAACATCTACAATAATACTTGGAGATAGAGTTTCCCTGTGAGCCTTCAATTATGCAATAAGTGATCAGTAGCTGCAAGATCCCCAAACCATCAACATACGTTTGGGAGGAAGCAGAGGAAAGGAAACTGGGCTCTGATGTCTCAGAGAAGAGAACTCCCAAATGACCTACATGTAGGCACTGGAAAAGAGGCATGCCAATCTAGGAACAGCAATTGAAACTGAGAGTGAGTTGGAAAGGATTCAATGCAAGGAATGTCTAGTAGGAGTAGGGACACAGTACAACAGGATCTAAGGACGCTGGATAAATCTGAGCTATACAGATTATCAAAATCTATAAACCGTATCTTCCAACTGTTGAAGAGAAATGCCTGAGAGTATAACGTGAATTGATTAAACATGTCAGAAACACAATGGTCAAAGGAAAACAGAATTATATACAAAAGTAGCTGCAAGTTTGTAACTGATACGATTTTATATATAGAAAACGCCAAAGAATCACAAGAAAAACTGCTAGCCCTAAAAAAGGAATTCAGTAAAGTTGCTGATCATCAACTTACAGTATTGGTACAATATTAACAAACATACAAAAACAGTTATGTTCCTATAATCTGGCAATGATCAATATAGAAAGAAAATTGGAAAACAATTCTATTTAAAATAACACGCTGAGAAAATGACATGAAGGCTCTGTTGACCAGTTTGATGGAAGTTTTTCGGATTGCATGTGAAAACCCCACACTGTACCCCAGAAGTGCATTAATGTGCATAGTTACCATTCAATTAAAAAAAAAAACATGCATTGGAATAAAATATCTGGATATAAATTCAATCAAAAAGGAAAAGGTTTACATAGTTAAAACTGCAAAATGTTGATTACTAAGGTGTTACTACTCTCCTAAGTGACCTACAGATGCAATACAATCTTTATTTTTCTTTAAATGGCTTTTGCAGAAATGGAAATGCTGATCCTCAGATTTGTATGAAATTGCAAGGATTCTTCAGTGGCCACAATACTATTGAAATGTATCACTATTGAATATGATACCACATCAATGAACCTTGAAAACACTGGGCTGTGTAAGAGAAACTAGACATGAAAGCTCATATATTGTATGATTTCGTTTATATGAAAAAAAAAACAGTGTGGTACTAAAAAAGGATAGACATATCAAGTAATGAAATAAAATTGGGAGTCCAGTCACAAACCAAAAATTCTGTGGCCTATTAGCACAGTGTTTTCAAGGTTTTCAGTGTTTTCTCATTGAAGTGGTATTATATTCAGTGTTGTAGATTTATAGTAACTTTTGAAATTAGGAAGTATAAATTTCATATCATGTATAAAATCATATGTAAAATCAAGCATTTATCTTCTTTCTGATTTGTTTTATTCTTTGTCAATCTGTATTTCATTTATGGGAGAGGGCCTTATTCTGAGACCTGGGTTGGAGTGCCACAGCATTGTCCTGCTCAGAAAGACCTGGCTAAAAAGTTTCCACTCATTCACTGTGGTGAGTGAGTGACCTTGAATAGTTCCCAGGAGCTGAGATTGAGCTACCAGGTGGAACGGACCTCAATGAATAATGACAGGAAAAATGGTTTCTTCAACAAATGGTACATGGACAACTGGGTAACCACATGTGAAAAAATAAAGTTCAGCCCTCTACATTATACCATTCACAAAAATTAACTCAAAATGCATTAATGAGCTAAATATAAGAGCTATAACCATAAAAATATTAAAATAAAACAAAACATAAAAGCAAATATTTAGGACTCAGATTTGCCCGTAGAATCTGAGATTTGACACCAAAAACATGAGCAATTAAAGAAAAAAAACAAATAAACTGAATTTCATCAAAATTACAAACTTTGTGCATCAAATTAAATCATCAAGAAAGTGCAAAGATATTTTACATAATGAGAGAAAATATTTGTAAATAATATATGATAAAAATTAATAACCCAGAAACTATAAAGAATTCCTACAAAGTAAGAACCAAAAACAAATCATCCTATTAAAATAAAAATGGGAAAATTATAGGAAAGATATTTCTCCAAAAAAGGACATACAGTAGACAAAAAAACAGATGAAAAGATTTTGAACTTCATCGAACATTATGGAAATGCAAATCAAAACCATGACACTTTATACCTCTGCTGGGATGGCTATCATTAAACACAAATAAATAAACAAATAAGAAGTGTCAACAAGGATGTGAAGAAATTAGAACCTGTTTATATTTTTGGTGGAAATGTAAAATTATGTAGGTACCATGGAAAATGGTTTAGAGATTCCTTAAAAAGCCAAAAAAACCTGCCCTGTGGTCTAGTAATTTTCCTCTTAGTTAAATACCCAAAAGAAATGAAAACATGTCTGTATAGAAGATTGTAAACAAATGTTTATGGCAGCATTATTTATAATAAAATAAAATGTGGAAACAACAAATGCCTATCAAGAGATGAATGCTTATATGAAGAATAGATTACAACTATGGCCCAGGACGAAGGAGGGGGGATGGGAGAAGAGGTGGGAGGTCAGATGGAGGGAGGGCGAATGGTGGGATCACACCTATGGTGCATATTGCAAGGGTACATGTCAGATCTATTAAGTATAGAGTATAAATGTTTTAACACAATAATTATGTAATGAGGTGAGGGATATATTATCCATTACAATGTAAGCATTCCAAATTGTATGTGAAATGAGCACATTGTACCCCATAAATGCATTAATGTATACATGATCTACCTCATTATGATTTAATAATAATTTTTAAAAAAGACCTTGAGGGAAGTGCAGTGAAGAATGTTGGGCTCAACAAAATGTATGTCCCTTGTCTCTGTGATCTTATTTTCCCAGTAAGTCTCGGTTACCTTATTAGCTTTTTGGTGTCTTACATATTTTTGCATTTCATCTAGCTTTTCTATTTGTTCTTGGTAGGAAAGTTTATCTGATGATATATAGGATATTATTTTTATCACAGTAGTTTCCTACCAATAGTACTAATTTTTATTTTGGTCAGGATAGTTTATGATGTGACTGGAAACAGTGTCCAGATGACATTGTGGCTTATCATGATGAATAAAAGTGTATGTATCCCCATGGGTACATGTCTATCCTGGATAAAAAGTAGATCTACTACACATGGTCATTCAAAGACCCTTCCATTCTCTACTTTCTGGAACACATGGGCTTTCTTGTAGCAGAAGAAGCTTATCTGAGCTCTTAGCCCTACTCTTCTATGTTTTAACCAACATACCTGCTCATGACCTATTAGTCATCTGGTGAAGCTTAACTGAAAAAAAAGGGGCTGAATAATATACTCTCATGTGTTCTTGGAAATAAAAGAAATCTGGTAGGTAGCTATCGAGGAAATTAATGTTTACTGAATATCTACTATCTGTCAGGTCTGTTATTTCTTACTAGAGTGCTGTAATATAGGTACTAATAATCTTATTTTTAAGATGAGAAAACTAAGGATTATTACATTTTAGTGTTTGTCTGTGGATGGGTGACACACCATAGTGGCATAATCAGGATTTGAATCTAGAGCGTCTCTTATTTAAAAGTCTATTCTTTTTCCACTAGGACATAATTTGTTGAAATAAATAAATCTGTAAATGAAAAAATAAAGAAATAATATATGTTGTGGTAAAAAAAGAGATTAATGCTTAAACAAATTGTGGTATGTATATATGATAAAATATTATTCAAACATAAAACAAAAGGAAATACTGGACATGGTACCACTTGGATGAACTTGGAAAACACCATGCTATGTAAGAGAAACTAGACACAAAAGTTCACATATTGTATGATTTCTTTTATACGAAATATCCAGAATAAGCAGTTCTATAAAGACAATAGATTAGAGATTGTCAGGGCCTGGAGGTATGTGTATGTGTGTGGGGAGAGGTGCTAGACAGGAGCGATTACTTAAAAGGTGTGAAGTATTCTTCTGGGCTGATAAAAAAACTTTTCATAGACAAGGAAAGTGGTTGCACAACATTGTGAATACATTAAATGACAATGAATTGTACACTTTAAAGTGGTTAATTGTATGTAACGTGAATACCACCTCAAAAAAAAAAAATAGAAGCAGCAAACAAAGCATATTTCAGGAGGTACAAAACTCTTTTATTTTCCACTTTGAATAAATACCTCTTGAGTTGTAAAGCTATAAAGATAAGGTGGCCTACTCTTTCTATTAAAAATATAAGACAATTAATTTAACTTAAAAATGAGCAAAAGAAAATGCTAATGGCCAAGTCCTATGTAAATATAAGAAAAATTTAAATATGAAACAGAATAATATTCCTATAATATTATATATAATATAACTCACATATATATTCATGAAAGAGATAAAGCTTTAATTTAATATTTCAGAATGAATTGAAAAAGGAATAAAGGATAGAAAATTGTAACATGTAGGATTAAAATTGAGAAATGAGATTGTTGGTAAAAAGAAAAATTTGAAAAAGAGAGAAATCATGAAAGCATTAGTAAAAGATTATAATAGAAATGAAGACTATGGTGAGATACAGGAGAGGATAGATACAATGTTTAATGCCTTAAGAAAAAGATAATATGGGAAGTGTTAGAGTGGAAGGTGCTGCAAAGAGCCAGGTTGACAATAATTGATAGCAAAGATTTATTAAACATCTGCACACAGATGCAACTAAAAGTTATGTCAGCCTCAAGTTAGGGTAAGAGTGGTTTGCTATGAGCAGTCAGTCCTGTTTGATGAATGTTCAGGTGTCATTTAGGGTTTGATATACGTGCAGCTTAGGAGGTGGTGGGCGTGCCAACCATAACTCAGTAACACCTGATGTGGTGTAAAAAACCAAGGTCTTCTGCCAGAGGCCTTGTAAAAGGTCAGAGGGTTTTCTGTAAATTTTCTACAACCTGGAAAGAATGTTTAACAGAACCAGAAGAACAGTGAGTCATACTCTTTGGATACTGAATGTCTAGACTCAGACTCATCAGAGGTAGAGAAACACTAACAAGTCTTACTTGCTTAAGAATAGGTAGACCCATTAGAAGTCTATTAGAAGACCCATTGTTAGTCCTCTGAAGACTAACAAGCTCTATCTTATTCTTTTATTTTTATTTTTGTCTATAAAATATGAGAAGTGTTATATATTCTTTATTTGACATTGCACATAAGCCACTAAAATGCCTTTCAATAAATAAAAGGCAGCATTTTAGGAGACACAGGAAATTAGAGTGGCATAGTGAAGACTGAAAATATGAAGTAAAGATTGCTACCTTATCACTAGCCCTTAACTTTAACAGGCTGAGGAATGTGAATTAAAACACCATTGAGTCTTGTGTGGTTCTGAGACCGGAAAGGGATTTTCCCCAGTATTTAAATATATTCACACAAGTTATATAAATCTTGATATAAAACCAATCTTCAATAGGTTTTGAGATGGCAATTTAATATTTGTGAAAAGTTGAACATCACTAATTAAATCCCATCATATCTTTAGAAGGATAAAACTGACTGCATTTGGTGAATTGGAATTACAATCAAAATCAAAAAAACTGGGCCAGGCACAGTGGCTTACACCTGTAATACTAGCACTCTGGGATGCCTAGGCAGGTGAATTATAATACTAGCACTCTGGGATGCCTAGGCAAGCAGTCCAGTATGTGGTTTAAGTATAGCTCCAAAGTGACTTGGGATTCCTGGACCTGTCCAAAAATGACAGTTTTTTACTTACCACAGGTCAGGAATTACTATTGATGAAATACCTTGCCAATTTTTCCAAGAGGATTTGTATTGGTCTTATAAAGTTAACCTTAATTCCTTAATGTAGTCTGGACATCTCTGAAAATATGCCATTCTGAACAAAACCTACAATGGTTATTATACAATACAAGAAACTTGTTCTTATGAAACTGATGCAAATAACTGTATTGGTTTTTGATTTCTTAATACATGTAATTGCCATTCTGATAGGGGTAACGTGGTATCTAATTTTCATTTTCCATTGAAAATGTGGTTTTAACTTTCATTTTTCAAATGATTAGTGAAGTTGAACATTTTTCATGTTTGTTGTCAATTTGTCTATCTTTTTCTGAAAAAACTCTATTCACATCATTTGCCTACTCTTTAATGGGGTTATTTGTTTTTGTTTTCTTGCTAATTTGTTCGAGCAAATCAGTATATGCTAGAAGATAATAAGTAGTATATTTAAGATATTCACAACAAGAAAATAAGAGATGCTAATTTTATATTTAACTGTGATTTTCAAATATAAACATCAATAATAACTCTCATTAAAGTACAAACATTCAGGGAATATTGTCCAATGGAGTCTGTCTGTCCAAAATACAGAAAGAAAAAATATAATTAAGTAACCCAAAATGACTCCTCAAAGAGGAATGCAGATCAAAAAATTTTTTTAAATGATGTCATAAGAAAAACTATATACAGGAAAATCGGTAGTAAGATTGTTTCAGTAATATCCATTTGCACAGTGAAATAAAGACATTTCAAAAATAGTAGTGTATATTTATGATAGGGAAATTATAACAATAAGTTTAGGGCATTTGGGGGGCATTAAGAGGGGAGTTTCATATTCAGTATAGTTGCAGATGGAGAAGTAGCAATATCTAACACAAGGGGAGACATTCTGAGAATATAGTCATGAATTAATTCAGGGGTCCTCAAACTTTTTAAACAGGGGCCAGTTCACTGTCCCTCAGACCACTGGAGGGCCAGGCTGTGGGCCCTGGGATGAGTGGGCTGCTAAGCAGGACAGGCAGCGGTGGCAAAAACATGTAGCAGGCTGGATAAATGTCCTGGGCAGGCTGCATGTGGCCTGAGGGCTGTAGTTTGAGGACACCTGAATTAGTTGGTGACAGGGAATCTATTCTGAGGTTAAGGTTATTTATGTCTCAAATGAGGATTCACATTAATAGAGTATAAAATAAATGGGTCCATAATGACATATTTCACAGAATATTAAGATTTGGTCTCATATCAAAATAAATTTTGTATTAGTTCTTTGTACATGAAGTTCACTTACCTTTTGTTATAGAACAATTTAAATATTAAATTTTTAAAGGAGCAAAAAAAGAAATGATGTAACCTAAGGAGTTTAGTAAAAATAAATGTCAATATTCATTCATTAGTTGTAATAAATGTACTAAATTAATGTAAAATTTTAATAGAGGAAACCATATATGTGGAAATATACTGCCTGCTTAACTCTTTATGAGTCTAAAACTGTATTAAAAATTAAGGCTATTAGTTTAGAAATACAACATATCAAAATTTGTGGGATGCAGTTAAAACATTGTTTAGAGTAATATTTATACAACTAAGGTTGTCTAAGGAAAGAAAAAGTGAAACAAAAATATATCTACAATCTTAACTTCCATCTCGAGAAACTAGAAAAAGATTTATTAAACCCAAAGCAAGAAGAAGGAAGAAAAGGTAAAGCGCAGAAAGAAATAAAATTTAACACAACAACATAGAGAAAAATCAATAAAACAAAAAAAAAAATCAATTCTTCTAAAAGATTAAATTGACAAAATGCATGTCAAAATTTCCATTAAAATAACTGAGAACACAAATTACCAATGTATGTAGTAAAAGAGAGAAATTGCTAAAGATTCTACAGACATTTAAAAGATAATAACGAAAGATCATAATTGCTTGAAAAACATAAGGAAAACTCAAAGATAAATAGATAACCTGAATATTTCATATTTATTACAAATTAAATTCATGATGAAAAACCCTGTAACAAAGAAAATTACAGGCTGATAGATTCAATGCAGAATTCTACCAAACATTTAAGGGTGAAATAAACCAGTCTTGCACAACTTCTTCCAGAAAAGAGAAAAGAAGGAAATGTTTCCTAACGCACCTTGATAAGTTTTTTTAAAAACACATTAAATGAAAAGAAAACTATGGGAAAACCCTCATGATCACATAAGCAAACATTTTCAACCAAATGTTACCAAATTGAATCCAGAGTATATTGAAAAGAAAACACATTATATTTGAGTTTATCTAGAAGTGCAAAGTTGGTTGTCATTTGAAAATCAACAAATATAACTTACAATATTAACAGACTAAAAACAAATAAATATGAACATCTTGAGAGACACAGAAAATACATTCATAAATTTAAATATATATACATGGTTAAAAAAAACTTTTAGGAAGTAGGAATAGAAAGAAACTTCCTTAACAAACACATCTACAACTACCAACATAATGGTGAAAGAATTAACAGCTACCCTCTAAAATTAGAAACAATGCAATGATGTTTGCTGTCACCGCTTCTATTCAACATTGTAACAGAAGTCCTATTCAGTGAAATAAAGCAAGAGAAAGAAATATAAAGGATACATATTAGAAAGGAAAGAATAAAAATTTTTTCAATTTGAAAACAGACTGAAAACAATAGGAACTTTACAAAAGAGATCATAGAACTTGTAGAAGTTTTGTAAGATCACAGAAAACAATCACGTATTCATGTATTAAAACACATGCCCCATATACAATTGACCCTTGACCAACACAGGCTTGAATTGCCTGGGTCCACTTATATCTAAAATTTCTTTTGCCTCTGCCATCCCTTAAGACAGCAAGACCAACCTCATCTCTTTCTCCTCTTCCTCAGCTCACTTGGTGTTAAGACATGAGGATGAAGACCTTTATGATGATCTACTTCCACTTAATGAATAGTAAATGTATTTTTTTCCTTATGATTTTCCTAATCACATTTTTCTTTTTTCTAGGTTACTTTAACAATACAGTCCATAATAGATATTGCACACACAAATGTGTGTTAACTGTTTATGTTATAAGTAATGCTTTAAGTCAATAGTAGGTTATTAGTAGTTAAATGTTGGGGGAGTTAAGAGTTATACACAAATTGTCAACTGTGCAAGGGTTTGGTGCTCCTAATTCCCCTGTTGTCAACTGTATATGAAACATATGTGCAATACACAATTGTAAATCAAAATTTTCAGAAATAGTATTTGAAATAGTACCCAAATATGAAACATTTAGGTGAAAATACAATGAAATATGTGCAAAATCTGCATGCTGAAAACTATAAAACATTAATGAAAGAAATCAAAGAAGAAAGATACCATGTTTATGAACTGGAAGTCTCAATATTGCTAAGATGTCAACTCTGCACAAATTATTCAATAGATTTAAGGAACTACCAGCCAAAAAATCAGCAGACTCTTTTTTTTTTTTTGTAGATAAAATTCTGAAGTTTATGCAGAAGGCAAAGTAATTAGACTAGTAAAAAGAATTTTGAAAAATGAGAACAACTTTGAATGATACACTGCCTGATTTTAAGGCTTTAAAAACATGTAACAATCAATAATGTATGGTTATAAGGAAAGGCTAAATATATGGATTCATGGGACAGAATAGAGAGTATAGCAACAGAGCCTCACAACTATGGTCAGTTGTTTTTCAGAAAGGTGTAATGATTATTCAATGCAGAAAGAATACTTTTAAAACAAAATAAGACTGGGAAAAGAAAAGAAATCCATAAGCACACATGCACACCCACCCATATACACATAAATGAGCCTCTACTCATGCCTCACAACTTGAACAAATATTAACTTAAATTCAATATTATGGTCATATAATTATTAAATTAATTAAAATTACATAGTTAAAGTCATATGTAAATTCTAAAACTCTTAAAACTTTTATCTACTTTTATTTTTTTTAATTTTTAAGAGACAGGGTCTTGCTATGTTGCCCAGGCTGGAGTTCAGTGGTTATTCACAGTGAGATCTCACAACTGATCAGCATAGGAGTTCATGCTCTGTTTCCAACCTGGGCTGGTTCATGTGCCCTTAGGGAAACTAGTGGTTGCCTGATCCTGGAAGGTCGCTATATTGATGCTGAACTTAATGCAGACCACCCAATTGGTACAGCACACTACAGTGCAGAGCTCCTAGACTCAAGCTATCCTCCTGCCTCACCCTCTTAAGTAGGTGGGAATATAGGCATGTGGTATCATACCCAGCTAAAATTTATAGAAAAAAATAAGAGAATTGTGACTTTGGGATAGGTAAAGTATTTTTAGAGACAAAGAACCACATAAGGAAAATGTAATAACCTTTACTTTATCAAAGTAAAAGTTTTTGTTCTATGAAAGACACTATCAAGAGAATGCAAAGACTAGCCACATATTGGGAGAAAATATTTGCAAATTACATATCTGACAAAGAACTGGTACCAAAATATATAAATAACTCTTTTTTTTTTCTAGATGATGAGATCATTTTTATTTTTGCCATTCAAAGCACCCAAAATAAACATAACACAAAAATATCATAACTGTAGATAAAATTCTAGATTTCTCTAGCACTTTTGTAGTATGAGTAAAACAGCTTACATGATCTGCTAGTATCTAAGTGTGGACAGTGCTAATATTTATGTGACTTAAAAATCTTCTTCCAAATAGGTGCACATTTAAAACAAAAATAATCAGCAAGGCAAATGTTTTCTGTTTTGAAAAAATACTGGGGAAGGTTACTGATCTTAACTTTGTGTATTGAGCATACACAGAAGGACATCCAAATGAAACAAGAAACATTCGTACTTTTTTGTGACAGTTTCAAATACACTCAGCTCGTCTATTTAAATATAAACTATGTTGTTACAGTTTACATTTAGGTTAAGTGTTGATGGTCATTCATTAATGATCTGATGCTCCAAGGAAATTAATTGTTGGTATGCTGCTGTGTAAAGAACACCTATAGGGGACAGAGATAAGTAAAAAGTGAAAATACTAAAAAGGATGGTTTCAAAGCTTTACATGCAGTGTTTATTTTTGTCCCCATCCCTGGACTAAATTGACATTTTTGCCGTCTTTGGGAGATGTCAACTTGACTTCTGTAATATTTGTGTAATGGCACTGACTACAGGAAATAAACATGGCGTATTTTTTTTTTTAATTCTTCTAGCACTAGAGCAAATGTTATGGGTTGTTTTAAGACTAATAAATAACTCTTAATGCTTAATAATTATAAGGAAAACCAATCAGTCTAATAAAAATGGACAAAAGATTTGAACAGATGAAAAATATACAGATGGAAAACAGTGAAAGATGCTTAATATTAACAGTTATTAGAAAAATGTGGATTAAAATCACAGTGACATACCATTATATACCTATTAAAATAGCTAAAATTTTTTAAGAATTAAGCTGACATTTCCAAATTTTGGCAAGAAAGCAAAGTAACTGGAATTCTCATACCTTTCTGGCAGGAATAAAAATGATTTAACCACTCTGGAATGCAGTTTGGCAATTTCTTGCAAAGTTAAACACACATTTATAATATGAACCCTACAATCTTATTCCAAGGTATTTATCTAAGAGAAATAAAAACACATATTCACACAAAAATTTGTACATGAGTGTTCACAGGATAGTGGCTTAATAATAATTATCTCTAATTTGGCTGTAACCCAAAATGTCTTTCAGCTGGTGAATGGTTTTTTAAAAATGTGATATATCCATACAATGTAATACTCCTTATCTCTGAAAAGAAACAAGCTTGAGGCATATAATTACACAGGCAAATCCTAAATGCATTATGTTAAGAAGCTCAATTCAATTGTCTATATTTTGTGTATTTTATTTATATGACATTCTGGAAAAGGCAAAACTATTGGCATACAGGATGGATAAGTAACTGTCAAGTGTTTTGGGTAGGGGGAAAGGTTGACTACAAAGAGGCAGCAGAGGGGCATTTGTGGGGCAACAGAACTGTTCTGTATCTTGATTATGACTGTAGTTAACCAATTTCTATGCATATGTCAAACTCAGAACTGTACACCAAAACAGTGACTTTTACAGTGTGTGCATTCAAATGAACAAATAAAACAACTTAAAAAAGCAATTAGAAGAAAAAAATGGAATGATAACCTTTGCTATGGATTTAAAGAATTAATATTATTAAAATGTCCATATAATCTAAAGTAACCTACAGATTCAATGCAATTCTATGAAAATACCAATGACATCATTCATAGAAGTAGAAAAAAACCCTAAAATTCATACAGAATCACAAGAAAGACCTAATAGCCAAAGTAATCATAAACAAAAAGGACAGAGCTGGATGTATCACACTACCTGATTTCAAAATATACTACAAAGCTACAATAACCCAAAGGGCATGATATGGGCATAAAAACAGACACATAGATTAAAGGAACAGAATACACAACACAGAAAAAAATCTATGCACCTATAGCCCAACCACATACAATGGGTAAAGCATGGTTTCTTTAACAAATTTTGCTGGGAAAACTGGATATCCATATGCAGAAGAATAGAGAACACAGAAAAAAAATCTATCCACCTATAGCCCAAAGGAACAGAATAGAGAACACAGAAAAAAAATCTATGCACCTATAGCCCAAGCACATACAGTGAGTAAAGCATGATTTCTTTAACACATTTTGCTGGGAAAACTGGATATCCATACATGGAAGAATGAATCTAGATCCTCATTTTTCACCATATATAAAACTCAAAATGAATTAAAAACTTAAATGTAAGATCTAAAACTATGAAACTACTAGAAGAAAATATTGGGAAAAAGCTTCAGGACCTTGGTCTGGTTAATGATATTTTGACCTCACAAGCACAGGCAAAAGCAAAAGCCAAAATAGACAAATGGGATTATATCAAGCTAAAAAGCTTCTGCACAGCAAAGGAAACAATGAGCAGTGTGAAAAGGCAGTCCATAGAATGACAGAAAAACAGTAAACTAGCCATCTGGCCTCCTCTACATAGCTGTTACGTCAATCAGTATGGAAATTCCTCACAAAACTAAAAATAGGTCTATCATATGATCCAGCAATCTCATTGCTAGGTGTATATCCAAAAGAAAGAAAATCAGTATATCAATGAGATATCTGCACTCCCATGTTTATTGCAGCACTGTTCACAATAACAAAGATGTAGAATCACGTTAAGTGCCCACCAATGAATGAGATAAAGACAATGTGGTAATATGCATAATGAAATATTATTTAGTCATAAAAAGGAATGAAATTCTGTCATTTATAACAACAACATGGATGAAATTGGAAGACATTATGTTAAATGAAATAAGTCAGGTATAATTGACAAATATTGCATGTTCTCACTCATATGTCAGAGCTAAGAAAATTGATCTCACGGGGGCAAGAGAGTAAAATCATGGTTACCAGAGGCCAGAAAAATGAGGGGAGGGGAATGAAGGAATGAAGAGAAGTTGGTTAGTGGGTACAAAAACACAGAACTGTGTGCATGGCACCTTGTCAGTGCTGACCAACTTTTTGAAGAATAAATTCTTACATGAAAAATAGCATTTATGACTTTACCTAACAAATGCAATCAGTGTAACCTGATTTCTTGTACCCTCAATGGATCCCCAACAATAAAAATAAATAAATAAATAAAAAGAAAAATAGCATTTATGCTAAGTGGCATATGTAACTTCAATATATTGGTATATTAACTAGAGAAATATTAGGAGCTGACAGAATTTTTTTTAAAGTTCCATATATCCATTTAGAATATTCATTATCACTTACAGACCCCTACTTCATCAAGTCCCCATTTAGTAATCTTTAGAGGTGGCATAGGTTATATATTTCTGAAATGGGCTAAAGAGATAATTAATCTTGCTTCGGTCTGATATTGCAGTGTCACAAAGTAGAGACATCTGGGATCATAAAGCATAATCCATGGTTAGTGTGAGAGGAGGAGCTTGGGGGGAAACCAGATGCCAGAGCTTAATCTTGCTGGTTTACCTTATTTGACCCTACAGAGTTCAAACCAAAATATTTTGAAAGAGATTATCAAGCTGCCATGCTAGTTTATGCATCGATGCCTGACTCTATATATATATTTCTCCATACCAAGATCATCCAATCTCACATTTTAAGTTGCTGTGTATTTTGTGATAAGCTATTCCAGCTCACAAGGAACCACTAATCTTGCTCTCTGGACATCTAACAGATTCTGCCCAAATAACACCTACGGATGCAACTACAATTCAGTTTTTTGTCAATGTAGAAACTTCAATTGTTTCATACAGAATTTGCTTCTCAAATTTTAATCAATTCAATATAGTTCAGCTTGCTAAAATTAAGCTAAAAGTTGATAATAATGAAATCAAGTGCCCAAGGGAAATTGGTGTATTTTTAAAACTTAATCATTTCCTTTGAAGCTCTGAGAACATACTATTTCTCTTTTTCTTATTCATTTACCTTTTTAACTTATAGAAATTATTTATTATTAGCATTCTTTGAGAAACCTCTGCAGTGGGATTTAAGCTGGAAACCCTAAAAGACATTATTTTAAGAGCACTGTAAATAGTAGATAGTATATCAGAAAAGCTATAGTGTTTGATTATCTGTAGTTTTCCATCATGCTCTTTCTAAAAATTTTACCCAACATGTAAATTTTTAAGTCTTAGTATTAAAGTACTAATCGATTAAATGGAAAAGGATAGTCCTTAAAATCTTATTGTGATGTGATATCAAAACTAACAGTGGTGAATATCTTCAGACTCCTCATTTTAAAATTCTGGACCCTATTCTAACCTCTTACTCTAGGTTAGTAAAGTGATTACTTATGTAAGAAGAAAGCAAGCTTGCCATACTTCCCAGTTTTATTTGTTTTAAGGTAAGAATATCTAAGAATAGTAAATAAGGATACAATATGTATTGCTTCAATATAAGACCACGATAGGCCTCTTTTGCATCTGTTCCATATTTTGATAGTGATGAACATCAGAATCACCGTTAGGCTTTCGAAGAGCTCTTCTTGTGTATCTTAGATAGGGTTATAATTGTGTACTTGTATTTGTTAAGGGCATACAAGAAGAATATAAGACAGAAAGTCACAATAACCACTGAAACTGTAGCCAGAAGGTTGATGGACATTATCTTCTCCTGTGTCCCCAATAACACACATAAATAAGGCCCATGACACAAGTGGGTCCTGCACCAAATAGGCTTTGTAATCAGTGGTCGGTGATAATGAAAAAGGATGACCAAAAAGATCACCTGCACAGACATCTGTACCAGGAAGTAGATAAGATACTTTGCCAACAGGGGCTTTTCCCTGGATAAGTCAACAGTCATTTCACTCGTTTGACTAATTTCAGAGGACACATCACTGGAGGTGTTGCTAGACACTTTTCTCTCTAACATTGACTCCATAAACAACTTGGATTGTTTATGCACATTCACAGAGACAACAAACTCCATCACAAAAAAGATGGAGGAAAAGACAAAACCAACCAAATACCAAATTCCTAGAACAGGTCTAGTGAAGTGGCTCTCATAGCATTCTGCCAGACAGGCGTCGGAGATATTCCCATGGCACTGGAAGTCATTTGTTGTATGAAGCCAGGAGATTTGCACTACGTACACAACTGAAACATACATAAAGGTAATGCTGGCCCACAGTGCTCGCCCTACATAGAATTTTGTAGGATCTCTGCTCATCTCCAGTATGGTGGGTGTCACACCCCCTAATTTCCAACTTTTGTCAGTCATCTTGGAACCTAGGAAGACAAAAGGAAAGTAATATAAGGAAGAAAGAATGACTGCATTTTGGCCCATTTATACAGTCTCTGGTGGACTCATAAATGCTATGAGGGTATTCAATTGTCTTAGGTGAACTCCAAATCAAATTTAGGGGAGAAATGTTGCTATTTATAATTTTTTTTATCATTGTGTTATTTACCAAATCCTAATTTTCTTTTATTACCCTCTCATTCCCACCTGATTTTATTTCCCACCTTGTGCTCATAGTTTAAAAAGTATTCTGAATAGCTCTCTATCCTGGTTTCAATTCTCACAAATTATCAATGTCATTTACTTATCTTTCTAAGTTAGGTACCAACCTGTGTTAATCAACCCCTTCCAGCCAACGGTACAGTTCCAACTGTCATAGAACTCCCGTGGCTATTTGGATATAAGTGCTCACAAGGGAGTCTACACCACTTCTTTCTGAGAAGTACTTGTTTGATATGGGTTAACTGAACTAATTGGTATCAGGTTAGGCTCTTCAGAGGCCATCACCAGTTTTTAAACCTATTTCAGACTAATCAATTGGGATGAATAAATCAATATATGTTTGCCATCTACTGGGAAAGCAGTGTGAATTTCTTATTTGTTTTACATCCTGCTGCTCATTTGAAATTTTCATTAATTCACAGATATTCTGAGCATCAAACACAGTTCTGAGTATAGAAATATGAGTCAGTTCTTGCCTTAAATTATAGACCTGGTAGTATGAAGTGGGCTTTTTGCCCCCAACATGTTTATCTTGAACTCTTTGGCTCCTGTGATTCATTTTCCCTTCTAAGAACTGGAAAGATAGTATCAGTAAAATTTATTACTAAAATATTCTGACAGTCAGCACTTGCTACAGCCCTTCTTACTAAGGCGGCTGAGGTTTGCTGGGCCTGCATCACAGTTCAAATTATTTCTCTCTCCCATTCAGTTCTCTCATCACTCCTTAATTCTGCTTCCCTTTGAAGGTAGTAATCCTGAAAATATATTTTGCATTCTGAACCCTCTTTCAGCATTTGCTTCTGAAAAACCCAACCAGTAGCACTCCTCTTCAGATCTGTGGAAGCCAGTGGCAATGGGGTGGGGGGGCTGCCATACCCGCAGACAGCAGGGTTCTACGTTTACTTTTGGGGTCACAGTTATTAAAAAGACAGCCATTCTCTAAAAATCACTATGCTTAATTTTGCTCCAGCACCCTCTGAAAATAAACTCTCATTAAGTACAGGAAGCAACAGGTTACGGAAACTATCTCTGTGAGGATTTCTGGAGAGCCGGAAGCCTTATGTCCTCTCTGAAGAACCTGCTGGGGACTAGTGGTTCTAACTGCTGCTCAAGGTAGGAGAGGGCTATGGATTGAAATCAAAATTGAAAGGGGGGACAGGGTACATTTAGAGTGAAATATTTTGGCATGCCCATCTAACTCTGTAGGCTATTTTACATTTATTTTTCTAGTTTCTCGAGTAAAATTTTTATTGCACTTTGAACATATTTTTGTGTAAATATGTGTAAATGTGTTCAAAAAGTACACAAATCTCACTTTAATTTCTGTAAATTTCACACTCAACAGCTTAGGTAATTGTCATCCAGATCAAGGAAAAGACAATACCAACATCCCCAAATCTCAACTTGTACATTCTTCAGTTGCTATCCTCCATCACTTAACCAATTTTTGGACATTGAGAAATACAGTTTGCCTAATTTGGAAATGCATATCATTAGAATTGTAAAGAAAAATAATCTTTTATGTCTGGATTTTAAAATTTTATATATTTTTTGTGAGATCCATCTATCACACGGTTGACTGTAGTTGTAGTTCTTTCATTCTCATTACTAGATAGCATTTTATTGTGTGAATATACCACATTTTATGTATTTATTTTACTGCTGGTGTTTTCCAGTTTGGAACTATCATGAATAGACTCATTAAGACTATTTTGTATATGTCTTTTTTTGTTTGTTTAGCAGGTCCTGGCTGGTTGGAACC
>NW_003852499.1:1200881-1205097 GCF_000181295.1 Otolemur garnettii
AAAGGCTACAGATTTATGAGTGTTGATTTTGTAACCTGAGACGCTGCTGTATTCCTTGATCACTTCTAGGAGTTCTGTAGTAGAATCCCTGGTGTTTTCCAGATATACGATCATATCATCTGCAAAAGGGATTCTTGGTTTTAAAAACACTTTATGCCCTTCTGTTATAGAGGTAACTTTAGTCAATGTTTCATACCAAGATAATAAATTTCCCTCATATGGAAATCCTCTAGTCCAAAATCCCAGTAGTCATTGCTGGGAGGCACTCACAAGTTTTTTCCATAAGCCCTGTAAACACTCCACAGAGGGCTATTAAATGGAGAATTTGTCCCTACCAGCACTCCAGCTTCTACTCTACACTGTGTGGGTTTGGGGAGTCTTACTGGTTCCCATAAAGCATGTCAAGTTGATATTGTTTGACAGGCAGGGTTATATGTCTTCTGTTTTACAGCACTAGATGGGGGGACATTTTCTAGTTAGACACAATGTCCATTCCCATAAAACATTTAGGTAAAAGAGACATAACCACTTTTCATAAAATCTGTTTAAACATTCCAACTTTTATAATTCTATCAATCACTTTACTTTTATATATTCTAGTCCCAGGAACTTCTCACCCTCTCTTGTGGAAAAGGCTTTGGGTCTCCAACCAGGGATTTGGCAGGAGATCCTGACCTATCTGTTATTACCTTGATTAATCAGTCTAACCAATGCCTCGGGCAATTCCAGGTGGAGTATCTCCTCATGATCTTTATATTCCAGCTTTTAAAATTTCTCCAAACTGGGAGAAATATAGCATATTGGTTTAAGGCCCTTTAATGTTGGGGGACCAGCAAGAACTCTCTTTGGTCCATCCAACCTTTAATAGTGTTATTATATTAGATACCATCAATTTCTATTTTATTCATCCCATTTCTTAATAGCCATGTAAAGTTTTGTACTCCACTGGGATATGTACCATGACTCTTCCCCATCCTTTTCATCTTAGTTTCTCTCCTATGAGAGTTGTCTTTATTTGCCTTTCAAGATTTATCAATGATGGATCAATTAATCATTATTTTCTTGAATTAGTTCGATATTATATATATCCTATTTTATTCATTCATTTACCAGTTATTGAAGATATAGGTTGTTTCTACTTTTTTTCATTCAGAAAAATGCTGCTATGAACAATGATGTACACATTTTTGTTGAGAAGAATGTGCATTTTGCTGTTGTTGGGTGGAGTAGTTTATAGAAAATCTATAGACTACAGAGATATTCTTCTGTATTCCACAGTTGACTTCTTTGGCTAAGTTTTCTACTTGTGATTTTCTATTTAGTTATTGCAAATGGGAAAATAAAATTATTATTAAATGTCTAATTTTGTCTTTATATTTGTCAGTTTTTTCTGAATGTAGTTTAAAATATCGTCATTAGGCTTATACATACTCGAATTGTTAAATCTTCCTCACGAGTTAACACTTTTATCATTATGAAATACATATTTTTATCTGTAAATTTTTTTGTTTGAAAGTCTACTTTTTCTCAATATCGATGTTACAGCTCTTTTATGGTTGGTGTTTGCATGGAATATCCTTTTCTATCCTTTTACTTTCTTTTTTTTTTTTGTGTGACAGAGCCTCAAGCTATCCCCCTGGGTAGAGTGCTATGGCATCACAGCTCACAGTATCCTCCAACTCCTGGGCTCAAGTGAGTCTCCTGCCTCAGCCTCCCAAGTAGCTGGGACTACAGGCGCCTGCCACAACGCCTGGCCATTTTTTTTGGTTGCAGGCGTCATTGTTGTTTGGTGGGCCTGGGTTGGGGATTCGAACCTGCCACCTTAGGTGTATGTGGTTGGCGCCTTAGCCGCTTGAGCCACAAGCACCGAGCCTATCCTTTTACTTTCAACCCATTTGTATCTTTTAATTTAAGATTAGGCCTCCTGTAAATACCAATACTTGCATGTTGCTTTTTAAAATCCTATCTGACAATTTCTACCTTTGGATTACATTGTTTAATACATTACCGTTTAACAGGGAAAAGTGGTGAATTAGAAGCAGCTTCTCAATAGCCTCTCTCAGGAGAAGCCCAGGCAGCAGCTGCCATTTGGTTTGCTCTCTACAGAAATAGCACTGTGATGGAACAGAGAAATAGTACAAGACCCCAGAAGCAGAAAACAAAAACAAAGAAAGGAAAGTAACAAAAGAAGAAGGTGACTGGGAGATTTGTAGCACAGAATCAGATACTATATGTAGGGATTACCGTGCTGTGTGATTTGAGCTGCCAGGTAGCCAGTACCATCCTCCACGGCCTCCTGCTGGGTTGATCCAGGGACCCACCTGAATTCTACTCTACCAGACAGAGGGTGCAAAGGGAAATAGACTGTGGCTGGGGCTACCCTGAACTGCTGGGGTTGCCTCATGGGAGTCTGTGGTAGACTGGGGAAGGAACAGATAGACTGGTAGCTTCTCTGAGTCATAGCCAGTGACCTGTACCCAACCATTTTCCTTGAGGAGCATAGGTGGATCTGGTCATGAGAACTGGCAAGGGTGGGAAAGGTCAAGAAGATGGTAGAGACTTCCATTTCTTCTTTCTTTCTTTCTTTCTTTCTTTTT
Source organism: Otolemur garnettii (assembly GCF_000181295.1). Classification (NCBI taxonomy): domain Eukaryota; kingdom Metazoa; phylum Chordata; class Mammalia; order Primates; family Galagidae; genus Otolemur; species Otolemur garnettii. The sequence goes on from NW_003852499.1 coordinate 1,203,479, forward strand.
TGCAGTTTTTGACTAGAGCTGGGTTTGAACCTACCACCTCTGGTATATGGGGTCAGTGCCCTACTCCTTTGAGCCACAGGCACTGCCCAACTTCCATTTCTTCATTACTCTGTCCTCAAGTATCTAGTTATAGTAATAGTAAGTAAATATTTGTTGACAGAATGAATACATGCAAAATGCTTAACATATGTTATTTAAAATGATGTCAAACAGGTAAAGTTTAATTATGAATTTGTGAAACGCTTTATGATACATAATGTATAATTGCACATGGCAATTTTATATTTATTTTTCAAAACGACTTTGAAAAAGCCTTAATTGAGGATTTTGAGTTTCTAGTCTAACATGTAAGAAGCTTAACAAGTCATCACTCTGTCCTTAAAACAATAAAAATGCTGATAATCAACAATTGTTCTTCAAGCCACCAAGAATTGAGGTCATGGGGCAAATGGCTACCCTAAAACCTAGAAAATAACAAGCAAAAACAGAGAACCACAACTTATCAAGAGCAGAAGTCCAGGAGCAAAAACCAGTAGTCAGAACCAAAACTGGTAGAAGTATTTTAAATTGTAATTGAACTGCAGTGTAGATTAGGTTAAGAGTTAAAAAACCTGAGAAGACCAGTCTTGGAGGGGAGAGAATGTTTTCTTGAGTTTTGACTTAAATAGACCTGTTAGGTTCTCATGTTAAATAACAGAGAAAAATGCTCTTATATACCCAGCAGGGGGAGGAAGAAAGTAAACATGAAATATGCACCACGTTCCTTACGAGGAGAATATCCTTATGTATGTGAGTTGTTTTCCTTAAGGTCTGCTCTTCAAGGGCAGACCTTCACCCAACCTATTAGTGTTTTATGAAAGCCCATCTGACCTGGGAAACAGTAAATACCCAACTCTAGACCCCTTTATTCTTTGATGTGAGAGAAGAGAAATACCAACTCCTCATTCAAAGTGAAAGCCTTTATCATAGGGCTATAAAATTCTTCATCTCCCTGGAATATTACCACCACATCTATAGGGCTACTGTATGATGTGTTCAATTCAGTTTGCTAGTATTTTATTGATGACTTTTACATCTATATTCATAAGGGATATTCCCCTGTAGTTTTCTTTCTTTGTTATGTCCTTTCCTGGCTTTGGTAACAAGGTGATATTGGCTTCATAGAATAAGTTAGGGATAATTCCCTCTTTCTCTATGTTATGGAATAATTTGTGTAGTATGGGGGCCAGTTCTTGTTTTTAGGTCTGGTAGAATTTGGCTTGAATTTGCCTGCTCTGTGGCTTTGTTTGTTGGAAGATTTTTACTGTTGCTTCAATCTCACTGTTCGTTTTTTGTTTGTTCAGGAGTTCTATTTCTCTCTGATTGAATCTTGGGAGATTGTGTGTTTCTAGGAATGTGTCAATTTTCTCTATGTTTTCTAGATTAAGTGCCCAGATATTTTCATTGTATTCGTGGAAGACAATTTGTATTTCTGTGGTGCTTGTTTTAATGTCTCCTTTTCATTTCTGATTGAACTTATTTGGGTTGTTTCTGTTCTATTTTAGTCTAGCAAGAGGTGGGTCAATTTTGATTATCATTTTAAATTACAAACTATATGTTTCTTTTTTTCTTTTTTTTTT
>NW_003852499.1:1205671-1223601 GCF_000181295.1 Otolemur garnettii
TGTGGCTGGCGCCTTAGTCGCTTGAGCCACAGGCGCTGAGCCAATTATTTTATTTTCCATTCAACTTAGTTCTTCTGTGACCTTTGTAGTCTTTTCTTCTGCTAGCTTTGCATTTGGTTTGCTCTTTCTTTTCTAGCTCCTTGGCATGTAACATTAGGTTGTCAATTTGTGATCTTTCTTGTGATCTTTCTTGTGTTTATGTAGTTTTTTTTGGGGGGGGGTAGGCATTTAGGGATATGAACTTTCCCCTGAGGAATTCTTTGGCTGTACCCCATAGATTTTGATAACCTGTGTACCCTTTGTCGTTCAGATCAAGGAATCTTTTGATTTCCATCTTAACTCCATTATTGACTGAAGAGTCATTCAGGAGATTGATTAATTTCCCTGACTTTATGTAGGTTCAAGTGTTTCTCATTGATTTCTAATTTTATTCCACTGTGGTCTGAGAAGATATATGGCATTATTTCCCCTTTTTCCAATTTTAGGTTTTGTCACCTAAGATATGATAAATCTTAGAGAATGTTCTGTGTGGTGCTGAGAAGAATATATATTCAGTAGTTGTTAGAATGTCCTGTAAATGTCTGTTAGGTTAATTTCATTTAAAATCTAATTTAAGTGCCGTGTTACTTTCTTTATTTTATGCTTTGATGATTTCTCCAGCTTTGACAGTGGGGTGTTGAAGTTTCAAGCAGTTACGATGGTGTAATTTATTTGTTTACTTATGTCTGGTAAGATTTGCTTGGAGTATCTGGGGATTTCTGTGATAGATGCATATGTATTTGGGATTGTCATGTCTTCTTGTTGAATTACTTTCTTTGTTGTTATGTAATGACCCTCTTTGTCTTCCTTTACCCTTATTTATGTGAAGTCAATTTTATTTGATGTAAGAATGGCCACATATGCTGTTTTGGTTGTCATTTGTGTGGAGTTTTTCTCTCATCCTTTCTTGTTGAGTCTGTATGTGGAGACAGCAGATACTTGTGTTGTTTTTTTTCATCCATTCAACCAACCTATGTCTTCTCAGTGGAGAAATCAGACCCTGAATGTTAAGTGATAGAATCGATATGTACAATGCTACTTTGGTCATCATGATGGGTAGTACCATATTGCTTTGTTTGCCTCTTTGTGTTATTGTATTATAAGAGTTATGAATTTTAGGGGTTTTTTGGAGTGATTTTACACTGGTAGGTATCAATTATGCTGATTTGTAATAATCAATTCTAAGTATTTACTGAAGAGCAGGTATGATTATGGCAACTTCCCTCAGTGTTTGCTTCTTTGGAAAAGACTTGATTTCTCTCTTAGTCGTCAAATTTACTTTTGAAGTATACAAAGTTATAGGCTAGAAGTTGTTCAATTTAAGATGACTGAAGATGGGGCCTTCCTCCCTTTTCACTTGTAAAGTTTTTGCTGAGAATTCTGCAGGTATCTTGATGGGTTTTCTTTTGTAGGTTAGTTGTTGCTTTTGTCTTGCAGCATGCAAAATTTTCTCCTTTGTTTTGGCTTTAGCTAGGTTGATGACTATGAGTCTTGGAGATGTCCTATTTATTATGAATCTTCCTAGTATTCAATGAACATTGTATATATATGTATCTGGTAATACTCAGGAAATTTCCCTCAATAATTCCCTCAGATAGGTTTTCTATGATTTTATTTATTTTTAAATTCTTTATTAAATCATAACTGTGTACATTAATGCATTTATGGGGTACAATGTGCTGATTTGATATACAATGTGGAATGCTTACATCCAGCTGATTAAATATAACCATCTCCTTGCTTACTTATTTGTTGTGGCAAAAACATTCATATTCAATTCTTAATAGTATAGAAATGTATCATTGCATTATGCACATTAGGTTGGATCCCCCCAAAACGCTCCCTCCTGTTAACCTTCCCCCTCACCTTTCTTTCCTCTTCCCTCCTTCTTTCTGGACTATAGTTATGTTTTACCATTCCTATGCATGTGTAGGTGATTATATACTGACTTCATAGTAGTATTGGATACTTTTTTCTCCATTCTTGAGATACTTTACTAAGAAGAATATGTTCCAGGCTCCATCCAGGTAAACATAAAAGATGTGAAGTTTCCATCTTTTTCATGGTTGCATAGTATTCCACAGTGTACATATATCACAATTTGTTAATCCATTCATGGGTCTATGGGTACTTGGGTTGCTTCCATGACTTGGCAATTATGAATTGGGCTGCAATAAACATTCTGGTATAAATGTCTTTGTTATAAAATGATTTTTGATCATCTGGGTAAATAACTAGTAGGGGGATTGTAGGATTAAACGGTAGGTCCACTTTTAGTTCCCTGAGAATGCACCAAACTTCTTCCCAAAAAGGCCATATTAGTTTGCATTCCCACTAGCAGTGTAGAAGGGTTCCCTTATCTCCATTTCCACACCAACATCTGTAGTTTTGGGATTTAGTTATGTGGGATTTTCTATGCTTTTAGTTATTTCTTCTTTTCCCTTAGGGATACCTATAATTTGTATGTTAGCTTACTTTGCATAGTCCCAAATCTATCTCAGTGAGTGCTGAGACTTTTTTATTCTCTTTCTTGCCTCTTTGATGACTGAGTTAGCTTAAGAAACTTGTCTTCGAGCTCTGAGATTTTTTCTTTTTCTTAGTTTAGTTTGTCGTTGAAGATTTTTGCTATTTTCTTAAATTTACTAATGATTCTTTCATTTCTTTAAGTTCTGTTATATCTTTTTGTACATTGCCTAGCTCTTTAGTAACTTTTTCATTGATTTCATGAAAATTTTTTGGCTTCTTTTTGTTGGTATTCAACTATCTCTCTAATTCCATTCATCTCATTTGACATCCATATTCTGAATTTCATTTGGCATTTTGTCAGTCTCCTTGTGATCAGAGTCTAGTACTGTAGCTCTGTTGCAACCCCTTGGGGGTGTTGAACTCTTTTGTTGTTTTCATGTAACTAAGGTTCTTTTGCTGATTTCTTCTCATCTGGCTCCTCTTTCAAATTTTAGGGCATGTGTTCTACTTTTCTGGAAACAGTCCTGTGTAGTTAGGAGGAGGGGTGATCCCTAGATGGAAATTTTATGTCCCACTCTGGAATGTTAACCTAGCATGGGAAGGGTGAATGCACTGAGAGACTGTAGAGCACCTGTTCTGTTTTGACCTGTTCTCCTGTGATTGACTTTGTTTGAGTCTGTGCTGGATTATCTTCATATGAGGCAGAGGGTTGTTCCCCAGCTTACTGTTGAGATGCTTCCACTCTGCTTTATTCCTCTTCCCACATTGGTGTAAATTGTATTAGGACCCCTACTTAATCTCTGACATGGTGGGTAGTGCTTGTGAGTAAGAATCAACCACACTCTGTTTGATTGAGTCAGCAGATACTGTAATGGGCTGTTCTAATTGTCGTCCCTGTGAGTAGTGCGTGAAAAAGCCAATGGCACTGCTTTCATTGCTACCTATAATTGGTTCTAGCCCTTCAGGAGTAGCACTTGAATGCCTAATCTCCTATAAGATTGCTTGTTCTCCACCATACCAGAGGTTAGTAAAGGAATGAGGCTGGGTGAGGATAGATTGGGCAAGCCTGTCCTCATGCTTCACAGAGGTAGGTCTTGAAACTGTCTAGGCAAGAATCAAAGGTCAGCTTTTATGCTATTGGGAAGGAGGCTGAAGCAGCTTCACTAATCCAAAAGTCTGCTTGTGTGGAAATGGCCACCTGTAATTCAACTACTAGCTATTGGGAGTGAGTTTTGCTTTTCTTTTCCTTCCCCTGCTCCATGAATCTTCTTCCATTGCCTGGATGCAAATGGACACCTGAATTCACTGAACTCACCAACAATGGGACTATGGATTTAGAACATCCTTGCCTGGGAGATCTCTTTCCCCAGCCTGAAAATATGGGTTTCCTATGGGGGGACGGATGCTCCACCGGGGCATTGCAGCTCAGAGCCACACTGCCATGTAAGCTCCTTTGCCTCTTGAGTTTAGTTCTCAATTCTCCCCTCTGTGCCCTTACGCAATCCAAATCAAATCCTGAGGGTATGGGATTCAGCCTGCATGCCCACCAGCAGAAGACTCCAGGGCATTTTGGCACACAGAGTATTTTCAGACTGAGCATTCCAAGGCCACCTTCAGGTTCTCAAGGGGAAAAGTGTGGGCTCTATTCTCTGTGGAAACCTCAAACTGGAGGGCATAGCAGCAGAGGGGAGGTGTCCATTTTTTACTTTCTTGGCTGCAGTGGGTTGAGGAGCGATGGGGGAAGAAGAGTGTTTGAATGAAGAAGAGCTGGCCCTCTACTCTTCAGTTTCCTCTCTTGGAAGGAAGCCCATCTGAATAATGTCTAAGCTCTGGGATCAGGTGAATTGTGCAAAGTCTACTGTAGTCTGAGCAGAAACTGAGCACTGTCTGAGTGGGAACAGAAGATATGAAAACTTAATGGCTGAAGCTCCCTGGGATGGAAAAGGGGACTCTGTGGGTGGAGGGGCAGTATGGTGTCCCCTGTCTTGTCTCTGGGCCATGGCTAGAGGGAGTGACTCCCGAGGGGCTAAAAACCTGATGATTTCTTTTTTTTTCCAGAAGGTCCCAGTTCAATGGTTGTAGCATCCCCTGGAATCATGACAGTAGAAAAGCTCCCAGGCAGCTTAGCAGCCTGCTGACTACCATAAATGTGAGCAGAGAAATGAACCCCCCATCTATCTTCAGCAGACTCTGAGCTTCTTTGGGGTTAATTTCTGGCAATATCTCTTTTCTTCCTGTTCTACTTCACAAGTTTTCCCAGCAAATCTGCCTCAGGCCCTGGTACCTTGCCTCCTGAAATATCATATCTGAGTTGTGCCATCCCACCTTTATCTCAGACCCTTCCCTCACTCCATGATGATCTGGTAACTGATGTGTCTAGTGAGCCACCTTTTCATTCTTTCTTATTAATGTTGTAAAAGTTAATTTTGAATTATTCCCCTAAGGAATCAGCATTATTTTTTTTTATAGTTTTCCCACAGACCATCTTTTTTTTTTTTTTTTTTTTTGCAGTTTTTGGCCAGAGCTGGGTTTGAACCCTCTACCTCCCACATATGAGGCCAGCGTCCTACTCCTTTGAGCCACACACACTGCCCCCACAGACCATCTATTAAAACACAATGTGTGAAATGTATATGAAACAAAATTGGGGCAGTATTAATGGCATATAACACTCATATTGTGCTTAATCTGTCTCACCTCACTCCATGGCCAATAATCAGAGCTACATTTTAAAGCTTGTCTAATATGTCTTGGAGAATATAGAAAACATTTTGTAATTATTGCCTCATTTAACCTTAACAGTATTTCTGTAGGCAAGAATGTCATAGAGGAGAACTAATATTGGACAAGGCCAACTCATTGGCATTCCTCTCATTGAGATTGATATGGGGAAGGAAACAGAAAATAAGTTACTTTCACAGATAAGTCAAGTTTATTTAGGTCTAAAAGAGTGGAGTAAGAGGCAAATGGGCCTATATAAAATAAGTTCAAGACATGTTATAAAATAATGTGGGAATGATTTACTTGAGAAAGAGAGATGAGAAATGCAAAAGCAGACAGAATTCATCAAATGAAAATACAAGAGAGTAAAAAAAGCATGGAAAAAGAACAAGGCAAGGAAATCCTAGAGAAAGGAAAATTATGAAGCAGCAGGAGCTATTAAATAAGAATGTGTGAATTTTGCTGATAAAAATCAAGGAAGAAGCAGGTACATAGATGCACACACACACATATACACATTCAGAGAGGTATTTAGAGCAGACAAGACCTAAGGAGCTACAACCTCAGAGAAGGCTTACCTGATGAAAAGACCAAGCATGGACTCGAGCACCACCAAATTATGGTATCCAATCCAACTGGGGGAAACTATTCATGTTTGAAATAAAAAACAAACCATTGGAGGAGTCATTGTTGTGAAATAAGTCTAGAATTTTGCTGGCTTCCTTACTTACATTTGAATGCTATATCTATATATCTACATATATAGCAGTAAAATATACATATTTTAATTACATATATGAAAGATCACCATTGTGTTTAGAGTATGGAACACCTGAAGGTTTAATCGCAGCTCTATCTCCCACACTGTTCTAGCTACCAGCCCCTTTCTAGCCCCCATGTCTATATAAGGACCAGTAACATTCCAGAAAGGTCAAACAAAGATTATTCCACAACATGGTCTTCAGAGCAAAACTGACATGGAAAATTAAGTCCTTTATCCCAAAGCCATAGCCTACTTAATCATATGAGCATTCCTGAACACACTGAAATCCTCATGTTCATTGCTGCACTTCAGAATTTTATGTTCTTACTCCCTTGCCCTGTTTAGGAAAAGGTCATAGACCCTACATGGACTACATTTCCTCATTCTTTCTCAACTTACTTCCCCTTCATGCTTACTTTCTCCTTCCCTTGCTGTCCCTAGAGACAGTAGCCAGGGAAGGAGGATGGGGGAAGGAAGAAGACCATGGCAAGAGGTGAAAAATTCAACCACAAAATCTCCTAAATAATAAGCTCAGCATTTCCTCTCACTCTCAGTTTTGCTGATTCCAAAGAACTTGTATAGGAAGTCCTGCTGACACACATTTTCTTGTATCTCCCTTAGCTTTCCTGCCTGTTGTGCTTTCCCATCTCTTTCGTAATTAGTCACTTTTATTCTTTCTGAAATAATTTTGGAATAATTCTGTGCAAGTGTACAATTTCTAGAACATTACGTATCTAAAATATTCTAGCATCCTCACACTTGACAGCTGAGTCATGATCTGAGCATAAACATTTTCCTTTAACAGTCCCTTACACTACATTTATTGTCACCTGTTGCAGAAAATGTCTGAGGTCAGTGTAATTTTGTTCCTTTAAATTATAGCTGACCTATTTTTAAAATTTAACTTTTTTCCCTCAGAAAAAACATTTACTTAGAACGTTGCCAAATAATATGTGTAAGTCTCTTTTCATTATTTTTTCCCAAAATACAATAATCCTTTTTAACCTACATATTAGTTTATCTTTCTCCATTTACAAACTTTTATCATCCCAATCACATATTGGATTATTTGTTTTATTCCATTTATTGTGATTTATACTCAGGGAGGAGTTCTATTTCTCAGGTTGCATTATTCATCTCTCCCCTGTATATCCTTTTTGTTTTTCTCCTCCATAGTCTAAAAGAGGTTCTTCCGTTGACTTTGCTTTTATAAATTTATTTTTCTCTACTATCAATTATCTTCTTTACTTCCTATAATACATATTTTAATTTTGCTACTCCATGTTTAATTTTCTACAAGCCTTTCTAACTTCACCAAGTCCCCATTCCAACTTTCATTATGTATTATACTGCAATCTTTCTCTGTTGCTTGTTAATGTCTCATAAAAGCCACATATGAAAACCTACTGAAGGTGACAAAACTTCTAAAGATTATTCCATCCCCATTGCTTGCTCAGGAGTTGTTTGTCCTTTGTGTTGACAGTCCTTATCTTACCTGTTGATTCTTTACAAGTATGATGCTTATTTTTATTTTCACTCAATTAATTAGAGAGTGTGTGTTATGTATGTGTTTGTTTCCTCATATCCACAGCTGGAGGACAGTTTGATGGACACTACTGTTTACACAATCTCAGTTTTTAGAGGGTGTTCTTTTACTCTAGCACAACTGGATTTAAGTAAAATGTTACTCAATGATACTGGCTGGTTTTTGACACATTTAATTTAGAAAATAATTTGAAATTTACAGCTCCTTTCCATCAATGACATAAGATATGGCTATTTTTGGTACCATAGTCCTCAAAAGGATATCACATTGACTGCTTCCAAGCCAGAGATAAAATGATGTCTTCTGATTTTTCTCAGGTAAATATTTCTCAGACCTTTTATTTTCAAAGTAGGAGTAAACAGCAGGAAAAGGATAAGGCATTAATGAGATAATTATAAACATAATCATTAAATAGAATATTGTTATTGGGTCAGACATGGCCCTACGTACTCAGTACCAGAACACACAATTAGACAGAGTCCACATAACAAAAGTGTAGGTTACATAATTGTCATCATGATGACAACTAACATCAATTGAGCTACAGCACAGATCTGATCAGTGGATCTTGGCATATGTTCATGTAAGTAAACCCTTTGGTTCAATTTCCAAAATTGTCATAATCCCCTCTCAATTCTCAGTTCATTTCACCTCCCTGCCCCAGGAAAAATAACACAAACATTATTTATAAAGATGGGAGGAAGCTGTCTATGTCACCCTTGAAGAAACTAAGATGATTGCTGTTAGACATATTTCATTCTAGTGGGCTCTTGAAAACTTGTCTGACAGAAGACCTACTTACAATATATCTAAGCAGTCCTAATTTTTAAAACTGTATATATTTAAGCTATATAATATGATTTTTACATATGTTATACAATGTAAAATGATTATTCTAGTCAAGCAAATTAATATATCCATCATCTCATATCTCATGTTTTTTTGTGATTAAAAGTACCAAAAATCTACCCTGTTAGTAAATTTCCAATACCCAATACCATATTATTAACTAAAATCTTCATGTTATACATTAGATCTGTGGGTTTATTTATTCTTTATAATGAAAACTTTACACCCTCTGACTTCCATCTTCCCATTCCCCCATCACACACCCACCCCTTTTGCTCTCTGTTTTTATATATTCAAGTTTTATTATTTCCTTTTTTAAGATTCCACATATAACTGAGATCATGTAGTGTCTTTTTTTTTTTTCTGTGTCTGGCTTATTTTACTTAGCATGATGTCCTATCAGTTTATCCATATTGTTGCAAATGAAAGAATCTCTTTCTTTTAAAAGGCTGAATAATACTCAATTTGTATTGTTTGTATTATTTGAGTATTGCAAATAATACTCATTTGTTTGTGTGTATGCACATATTTTGGCTATTGTGAATAATGCTTTAATGAACACAGCAGCACATATATCTTTACAAGGTGGTGATTTCATTTCTTTTGGATATATACCCAGAAAAGGAACTACTGAGTCCCAAAAAATAGTTCTGTTTTCAATTTCTTTAAGAACTTCCATATTATTTTCTACAATGGCTACAGCAATCATCATTCCTACCAACAGTGTATAAGGATTCTTTTACTCTGCATTTTCGCCAACATTGTTATCTCCTGTTTTCTTGATAATAGTAATTGTAACAGATGTAAGGCAATAGCTTGTGGTTTTGATTTGCATGTATCTGATGATTAGTGATACGGAATATCTTCCCACATATCTATTGGTCATTTTTATTTCTTCCTTGGAGAAATGTCCAGTCAAGTTCTTTGCCTATTGTTTCTCTTTGCCCATTTTTTGATAAGATTATTTCTTTTGCTATCCAATGTGTGAGTTCCTTATATATTTTAGATATCAACCCCTCAGCTGATGTATAGTTCCTAGATATCTTCTACCAATCTCTTGGCAGCCTTTTCATTTTATTAATTACTTCCTTCCCTGTGCGCAATCCCACTTGTTTTTCTTTTACTGCCTGTGCTTTTCAGTAGACATTGAAGACTGTCAAGGCCAGTGTTAAGAAGCTTTTCTTCTAGGAGTTTTGTGGTTTCAGGTCCTACATTTAGATATTTAACCTATTTTGGGTTGGTTTTTGTATAAGATGTAAGATAAGGTCTACTTTCATCCTTTTGTATGTGGATAACCAATGTTCCCAAAACTATTTATTGAATAGGCAATCCTTTACTCATTATGTCTTCTTGGTGGCCCTGTCAAAATTTCCTTGACTATGTATACTTAGATTTACTTATGGGCTCTCGGTTCTATTCCATTGATCTACATATCTGTTTTTATGCCATTACCATACTACTTATCGCTGTTTTTTTGGATATCATTTGAGATCAGGAAGTGTGATGTCTCCAACTTTGTTTTTCTTCCATAAGATTGTTTTGGCTATTCAAGGTCTTTTGTGATTCCATACAACTTTTAGAATTTTTATTCTATTTCAATGAAAAATGCCATTGGGATCCCTTTTTGGCCTTTTGGCTAAGATCAAGTATAAAAATGCCATTGGAATTTTAATAAGGATGGCATTGGAAAAAACATACACACATACTATGTACAGAAGATGCCAAAAAATGTATACACATTTAAAAAAGGAAAAAGCTATATCAAATTTATAATATTCAAGTTATGTTTGATTTCTGCAATTACAAGAGGTGCTCAATGTGACTTGTAGTTATCTTTTGTTATCAAATATATTGATTATTACAATTTTTTAATTGAGTATTACAATTTTAAGTATCTCTTAAAACTGAATGTTCTTTGATGTGTTTTCAATTATGTTCCAGTAAAGGCATTTACATGCCATTTTGAAATAATTTTTTTTCTCAGCCTTCTAAGAATTAAGTTGAAGACAGGATGCCTTTCTGGCATGATTCTTCCTTCTGGGGTATCATTATTTTTAGGCTTTCTAAGTTGTCAGAGCTACTTAAACACACATTCACACACACATATCCACACATATCTATGCCTCTGTCTCTATCTATTAGTCTTGAATTCATAATGATATGTCCAGCTCTAACAGAGTGGCAGAGGTTTATTCTAACTTCTTTCATTTCATATTTGTGGCTTTCTTCCCCATAGTTAAGAAACCCATTTTCTGATATATGTAATCAATCCTAGACTAGACAGAAGCTTTAACTAAAGGATCAAAGTTATCCTCAACAACTGTAAAACAAATCAGCGCTGTTTGTCCCTGATATAATAACAGAGAAGAATTAAAAAATGCTCAACCTGGATTCTTTTGGATTTAGTGATGATTATAACTCTCATTAGTGCAAAATTAAAACAACACAATCATGATCCTAATACAGTGTTTGTGAATAATTATTAAACATAAAATGTACAATATATATTTTATATTAAATGGATTGGACTAGGCAGTTGTGATGGAAGAAAATTCACATGCTCTAAGAATATCTTTCTACAAGTTACCTAAGTACAAAGGAAGAATAGTAAATTCACACAGTAGAGAAAACTGGTAGACATCACTTAAGCAAATGATCAAAGCAACAGAAGATCCAGAATTTTCTTTTGCTACAGTGGATATTGTTGAGAAAATTAGCAAAATCTAATTAAATTCTATAAATTAGATAAAGAATAGTTTATGTACCCATGTCGATTTCTTGATTTTATAAATTTCTCCTAAATTTGATAATTGTACTATGCTTATGAGAGTGTTCTTAGTTTTAGAAAAACACAAAGAAACAAGAAAATATTTGCCTGTTTTAAGAAATATTTAGGAGAAAATAGGCATCACATTTTCAGCTTAATTCTCAGATGGTTGAGGAAAAGAAATCTGATTCCATTTTGATTGGTTCCACTGACAAAACTGATTAGTTTTGTCTCTTTATTCTTAAAAAATCATATGTCTAAAAAGGATTGTATAAGATAGCCAGTTTCAGATTCTTTAGAGTCAGAGATTACATACATATTCCAAGCAATCTATATGTTGGTCTGTCTAGACTTTTAGGATTTCTTTGGTGATATTTTTTAATTTTTTTATTCATATTGAATAACAGTTATGCAGTAACTGTTTTTTCCAAAATACTCATTGATCTTTATAGAAACAACTCTTTATTTATTCATGTTTTATCATTTAGTTAAGTATTTATTTAACTATGCACAAGACAGTTCTTAGGACACACAGCCTGAAATATCTAACTAGAGCTGACTTCCTAGATATATTTGAAAGAAGGTCCCATGGGGTATTATTAATGATAGTAATTTCAAAATTAAATTATAATGATGTTTCAAAAAGTTGAATAAGGTTCAGTGCTACATGGCTCCCTTTATCACCCCCTACCAAGTGTTGATACCAATGAATGGCATCAGTTGTTCGATAAGAAAGACAGCCTACTTATGAACAACAATAACTACTATACCTGGTATTAACCTATTTAGAAAAAGTCATAGTTGACTCTCATTAGTTTACTCAAAAATATGTACCTAGTATTTTTCTAAGTGCTTGGCCTATATAAGAAAACAAAATACTTCCCCTTCATGGAGTATATATTCAGATATGAAATATGGGCAAGGGGTAAGATTCACACCCAGGCAAAAATAGGCCACACAAATAAATAAATTATATAGTATGTTAGAAAGAGACAATTTTATAGACAAAAATGAACATAGAAGTGGAGATATAGGGATGAGGGAATTATTTTCAAAATAATTATGGGAAAGACTCCCTAAAAAGCTGATTGAGTTAAGATTTGAAGAGTTAACCAGGTGAACATTTGGGGGAACAACATTCAAGGCAAAGGAAACAACTAGTCCCTTTGGCAGAACTGTGCTTGATGTGATGGAGAAACAGCAGTATGGCCAGTATGGCTGGAAATTAATGAAGGGAAATAGTCAAAGTAGATTCCAAGAGGTAAGGAGAATGGCTGTGATGGCAATGTGGGCTGGTTAGTCTCTTGTGGACAGGCTGTTTTAAATAAGTTAGCTTTGACGTTGAGATAGGGATCCTTCGAAGGATTTGAACAACTAAGGGACAAGATGTAACCTAAAATTTTAAAATGTTCCTTGTTAGTTATCTTGTTGAGTATATATTATACTTGGGAGGGGCAAAGTAGTTAGGAAGCTGGGGCAAGATTTTAGGCAAGAGGTGATGGTGTCCCCAATCTTGGTAGTTACGATGGATGTGGATGTATTTTGAAAGTGACACAAATAGGATTTCCTGAAGAATTGGATATAGAGTGTAGAAGAAAAAAAAAAATCAAGGGCAGTCTCCCAAATTTTGGTCTAAAGAACTGAAAATTGGTGGCTTTTCCATCAACACGTCTTTCAGGTAGTAGTAAAAACCTAGAAACTACAGTATACATCAGTAAAACATGGATTTTCATATATATATTGAAATGTCTAATAATATCCAGGAAATTTCTTCTGAGAGATTTTACTGCCTATTTTAGATTGCTTTCTTAATTTTTTTTTATGGAGTAGACAAAGCATTAGAGTTCAAATTTAAATTAGAATTAGTCCCTAGAAACACTCCATTCACACTCACACTGTAGTCCATTTTAGCACATTTCCTGAACAGTTGCTTATACTGGTTCTCTAATCATTTTTTTTTCCTAGTATCTAAGTTAGATTCTTGATTTGTGGTTGAAGTGATGAATGCCATGTATCTGGATCATAAAAGCACTCACAGAATCATAATAATAGGTTATTTTTCTTTGATAAAAATGTCTTCTTGACCTATCCATCCACTTTTACTTTTTAACAATGGATACTCGGTGGTTACCATTTGAGTACTTGTTTCCCTGTGTATTTGTAAATGGAATTGATTGGCAGGTCATGAACTAAAAGAATGATTATTCTCTCTTCTTATCCATACTCTGAAGATTTTCACTTTTTTCGTAGTCTGTCTATAATATCAGAGCCCTGGATATTGGCTTTCCCAGAATGATCTTAGTTTTTTGGGACTCTAAAACACATAGTAAAAATCATGTGCCAATATTTGCAACCACATTGAAGATCTCTCATATCTTCTTCCCTTCCAGCCTAGTTGCTTGGTAGAAAACCTGGAAGTTATCCAGGCCACTCCATTGTACCTGCATCCATTAACCAAATCTATTTACTTCTTTATGCTAATGTCTACTAGGTATGTTCTCTTCTTAATGTGCACTACCCTTGTATTAATTCAAACCCTTATTATTTCTTTCTTAAATTAATTAAGTACTATAGATTATGAAAATTGCTGATTTAAAAGCTATCTATAGTTACTTCACCATTCTAGGAACTGTAGAAATCACTTTTAGGGAATCATTTGTTTTGAAAACCCATCAAATTTTCTGTTTTATCTTGTCTTCTTACTGATATCTTTATTGTGAAGGATTGTTAGAAGCGATATTTGGGGGGAAACATGTATAAGAGAACAAAGATGATCCTAGAGAAGGCAGAGGATATGGTTTGAGAGATAACCTAACTATGTCAACATCCTCTGGACAATTATAGACACTTAGGCACAGGGACTGAACTCTCCACAGGACCACAGACTCAAATTATAGATATTTGACTATTAAAATGAAAGTCAATTTTTGATGCCCGGAGATTTTGTGACTCCTTGGGATTTGCATCCTGCTTTTCATTTTGTTCTTTGTTCTCTGAGTTATCTTTCTATGTTTCAAATATAACAGTTTTTTGACTCCAATCTTTCCTTACGTCCTCATTATCTTCCATATGAAGTCAAGATTTCTTCCTTGCCGTCTTTTCTCAACTTCCAAATTTAAATACTTCTATGTTCATTAAAGCTGTCACAGAATGTATTTTATTCAGACAACTTTCATGTTCCCAAATGTGTCATATTTACATATGTCTGCCAGTCTTTGCACTAATTGTATCAGTGACTGAAATACGTCCTTTCCATCTGCATAACTGCTATTGATGTGGTTCCAGATTTAGCCTAACACATTCTTAACCCCTTTACATAGAATTTGAGCTATTTATTCATGCTTTCAAAGCATCTACATGCATTGCCATCAAAACCTATGTCACACCCTATTATATTAATAATTGTTAAATTTCTTGTTTACAGATTCTTCTTCATATATAAACTCATACCATATATCCCAAAGACTAGCATCTACAAGATATTCAGTAAATACTTAATAACTAAATAATTTAATAGATAAATAAATTATAGTAGTAAGGGAGCCACATACTATTTTGAAAAGTTACTCATTTACTTTTATTTTTATATTTTTTTTACAAAAAGATGCAACAGGGGGCTGGGCATGGTGGCTCATGCCTGTAATCCTAGCACTCTGGGAAGCTGAGGTAGGTGAATAGCTTGAGCCCCTGAGTTCCAGACAAAAAGATGCAACGATTTTATTTTTCTTGGAAACTAACAATTTATAATTATATAAATTTCTTGACTACAAAGTGAATATATGAATTATCTATGAATACAATGTAGAATAATTAAATCAAACTAGTCAACATATATATCACCTTAAATACTTAACATTTTTGTGGTAAGAACATTTGAAATTTGCTCTTAGCAATTTTGAGATGTGTATTACTCTAATATTAACTATAATTGCCACATTGTGCAACAGAACTCAAGAAGAGATAAAGCATCCTTCCTAAGAGTTTGCATCTTTGACCATCAATGAGATAAAATATCATTTTCAAAATAGCATCCAAATGTGAGTGTATTTACCGATATCTTCTAGCTTATAATAGAGCAAGCAGGTGAACAGAGTAATAATTCATGGCATTGTACGTTTAACAAACTATTAACAGAGAAAGTTGGTTGAAGAAAGGTATAGGAACACTGTCTTATAAGAATTAGAACTGAGGGGTTCCGTAATCATCTGGCCTCTATTCAATATTGTATCTGTGGTTAGAAATGTACGTGATAGGAACTCCAGGGATTTTCCAGATTCTTCTTCTAAGGTCTTAGTCAACTATGCTCACAATGTAACACTTGTGCTAAGTTACTCAGTGTACTAAGCAGTCATTTGCATAGGTTCCTTTGAGTGGAAATCATTCGTATCTTGGATCCTTGGCAATCCTGAGGGCCACTAGATACTTCTGCCACAATTTCTCAATTTCATCCATTACATAGTCAGGTATACAAGGAATGCACTTGACATACAGACTGTCCATCATTGACTGCACTAAATCCAGTTTGACTTCAATGGAAACGTTGATAGAGTTGATGTCAACCAAGATTTGGTAAGGTGGGCCCAGTTGTGTATCATGTTGGAAGAAAAAGCAGGAAGGGTGTTGGGGGACTTCTCTTTCCATTAGTGTCCTGGAACCTTTCTTTTCTTTCCTTTTAGGTTTCAACCTATCCTTTTCTTTAAGTCTCTGATCTCTGAGACTAAGCATTTGCTTCATAGTTGCATACTTCTTTCTTTTCGTTTGCTTCCCCATGCTCACGCCACACTCTTGTTTCTTCACTCTTTTACTTTTGATATAAAATAAAATAAATGGTGTGGATCATCATAAATAAGTACAGTTCAACTTTTATTTTATCATGTCTAGACACATGAGGGAAGTCTATGTTATGTACATCTTGTACTCATTTTTACCCTGTATATAAAAGGCTAAGGTTTTCTTCAAGTAACTGGATGTATTTTTTCTGTATTTTGCAAACAGCTGCTTTGAAAAAAGGGAAGAACATCCCATTTCATTCTTCCCCCAACAAAATATCCATTTATGAAAGCACCCATCTCTGTACTGAAAAAATATGAAGCAATTTTACAAGGAGGAACATAGAGCTCACTTACTACTTTTGGAATTCAATGAGAAGAATAAGCTTGGTTGTTTGTAACCTGCCCTATTATTCTTTTTTTTTTTTTAACAGCGATTAAGAGAAAAGATTCTGTTACCATAAATAAATGGCAATATCTTTACACCTGTAGCATCGACAATAAAGAAAAGACTCACATATCTCTGATGTCCACCAAGTTATCTTTGCCTGTTTGTAGTGGCACTTTTACTACAGATTTTAGTTTTGCTGGGAGTTAGATTTTTCGTTCCAAACTTCTTCAGCTTAAATGAAAATTTCTGGTCTCTGGGGTTGTTTTCCTCATGATAAAAATTCACACATAGTTTTCTTTTCTTTACCTTATGGGTTTCTGGGATCCTTTTAGAAAAAGTGTTCTAACCCTGACAGACATGTTTAAACTAACAAGAAAACAGGTATGTAGTCAAAATGCCACTGTTTCAATTCTTGTTCTTCTCCAGAAATATGATGCTGGGTAAATCAATTTATTCAGGCCTCAGCATTCTCTTCTGCAAGATGCAGAAATTATTAATGATCTCACAAAGTGGCATGACAAGATGAGATGAGGTCGTATGCCTGAAAATGCACAGCACATTGCCCGGATGTGCCTAAGGAAAACGGTTTCTCTGTAATCGTTAGTAGACGGGATTGACTTCACTTCCACAAAAGCCTTCCTTTTCCTGTGTTCTTTCGTAAGTTGAAATTCAGTATAAGTACTTCCTCTTTGCACCAAAAACTATATTATCTTTTCTCACATTCAATCTCTATTTTTTTTTTTTTTTTTTTTGCAGTTTTGGTTGGGGGCTGGGTTTGAACCCATCACCTCTGGCATATGAGGCTGGCGCCCCACTCCTTTGAGCCACAGGTGCCACCCTCAATCTCTATTTTTTAAAGTGACTTTTTTCTTAATTTCTTAAAAAAAGGGTCTAATATGTTATAATGTTGATACCTATTTTCCAGGCTTTATGATTTTGAGGCCATTAAAAAGATTTCTTAATGTCTGTTTTCTCTCCTAGATGTTATTTCACATGAGCAATCACATTGGCATCACAAACTCACATTAGCAGCCATGCTGTCTTGAACATGCATAGCACCGGCGTATCTTGAAGAACCAAGGGGTGTTCCAGCTTCCTACATTTTTGCCTGATCACTACAATTGGGCTCCACTCCTGCCTCATGAGATGTCTCTGTTTCAGATACTTAAGGGAACAGCCCCTGTCCTATGTCCTATGCAGCCTCTGTTATCTGCTCTGCTCTTCTCCCTCCACTCCAGCCATTCTAATTCCTTACCTATTTATTGAACCTAATTTAAAAATGACCTGCTTTTATATCCTGCTTTTTTCTTCTTTTGACTTCACATCATATATTCCTGAATTTAGAGTGGATTTAAAACTGAACTTATTTTGTGTATGACAAAGATCAAGAAACAATCCAGATCCAAAGGCCTGCACATGGTTCATGCCTGTAATCCTAGAACTCTGGGAGGAGGTGGTGGTGGATTGCTCAAACTCAGGAGTGCAAGACCAGTTTGAGCAAGAGCAAGACGCTGTCTCTAAAGGTAAAATATAGCCAGGCATTGTGGCAGGCACCTGTACTCCCAGCTACTTGGGAGGCTGAGGCAAGAGGATCACTTGAGCCCAGGTTTTTTTTTTTT
>NW_003852499.1:1224300-1225286 GCF_000181295.1 Otolemur garnettii
GGTAGAGTGCTGTGGCATCATAGCTCACAGCAACCTCAAACTCTTGGGCTCAAGCGATTTTCTTGCCTCAGCCTCCTGGGACTACAGGCACCCACCACAATGCCCAGCTATTTTTAGAGACAATGTCTTGCTCTCATTCAGGCTGGCCTTGAACCTGTGAGCTCAGGCAATGCACCCTCCTTGACCTCCCAGAGTGCTAAGATTAAGGCGTGAGCCACTGCACATGGCCCTTTTTTAATGCATTCATATCATTCTGTACTTGAAATTTTTTTTGTAATTATGTAATCTAAATAAACTAGTAAATCTTCAAGGACAGGGATCATACTTGTTTTATTCCTTGAACTTAATACAATTTCTAGCGTGCACTAATTAACTATGCTGCATTAACTAAGTTAAAGGATAAATTAACTAATAAATCCATTAAATGAAAAATTTCTCCATGGTACAACCAGACATTATTTTTGAGCAAGACTCAAATGAAGAAATGTGTATAAACAAAAATGTTATTGTATTCATTTTAGTAGTAAACAAATTTTCACTCAGTGCTTATTATGTTCCAGGCTCAAAGAAAAATTACTGATATGTAAACTTATTGTTAGTTTTATCCTCTGGATTGTTTTGTAAAATTAAATTTTGTTTTTGATAACTTTATTATGGAGCTCACTCTAGATGTCTTATTGATATTTTATAACCCTTGCATTTCTCCTTAGGGGCCTTTATGCCAAGTTATACCTTACCCTACAGATCATTTCTAAATCCCTGACTTTTTAGAACTAAGCTTTCCTTTGGCTTCCCTGAGAGTTCCATATACTCTTAACAATTTATTTGGTGAAGAAATCTGTTAAATTAATAATATACATTAATAAAATCATACATTATTACTCTGTACTATAGCATTTGCATTTTTAGCTCACAAACAGCTCATCAGGTTGCCCCCCAATATTTCCTAATTCAGATATAGTTTTCCTTAAGTAAAGTTGCTTTCT
>NW_003852499.1:1226162-1232395 GCF_000181295.1 Otolemur garnettii
CTATGTTAACCAGTTTGATGAAAATATTTCAAATTGTATATAAAAACCAACACATTGTACCCCATGACTGCATTAATGTATACAGGGATGATTTAATAAAAAAAAAAGAAAAAAATTGTTGAAAAATTACTTTCATGTAGAAATCAAGTAAGTTACAGGAAATGCTTTGGTAGAGAGTGACTAGACAGTAAAAGTCACACTTGATTTGGCAACTCATGAAAAGGGATGAAATGAGGAAAAAAGTGATCTGGCAACTTTTGAAAAGGGATGAAATGAGGAAGAAAGCAAATGAAAAAATTTGTTGAACCATTTTTTTCTAAATTAAAAATACAAGAAAATAGACTATAATGTTTTCCATATTAAAAACTAAGATTTAGCCTAGAATTTCGTAGAGTTAACTATAAACCTCAAATAGGATTATAGATTTGAAAGGTGTTTTCTTAAGATGCAAATAATTTCCAATGCTTTCATGTCCTTTGGCAGAACATCAAGTTTAATGCTTTTCTTTCCTCCTCATTATCAGTTCAAGCTAGTAGGTCTGGAACTCAAACTCATATTTATTTTATTTTTTCAGAAAAGAGTACTGTGTAAATTAACAAATTTTGATGGTCCCAGGGGATCTATCTATCTATCTACCTACCTACCTACCTACCTACTGTGGCTATAGAGAACTGAAACCATCTCTAAACACCAATTTAGGGATTTTTATGGCTCTAGATGCTGTTTTTCTCTTTTGTCTGCTGGTAGATTATTTTACAATTATATTCCTTATCTTTAATCTCAAAACTGGCATAAATTTAACTTTTTGTTTATTAAATCATAGCTGTGTACATTAATGCAGTCATGGGGTACAATGTGTTGGTTTTATATACCATTTGAAATATTTTCATCAAACTGGTTAACATAGCCTTCATGGCATTTTCTTAGTTATTGTGTTAAGACATTTATATTCTACATTTAGTAATTTTCACATGTGCCCTTGTAAGATGCACCGTAGTTAAAAATTTAATGTTTAAACATTTCTTTAAGGTACATATTATTTCTCTTCCTATAAACACCGACACTTGAATTTCCTTTGGGGCAATATTTTACTGTGTCTGATTCTGGGAACTGCAGTGGCCAGTTAAGAGTACAAATAGAACTTGTCATTTATAGCATTTCTGTTAGAACATTTCACAGGGATTAAAAATCCTTCAGATGATGATCTGGCAAAATAATGATGGTAATAATAATGGGATAACAAGAATGGGAAGTAGTCCTTTCTCAGAAGGATTGCATATAATAGCTTTTGGGAATTAGTAAGAACAATGAATGATTACACAACGATGGGGAAGTTCTGCCTGGGTGACCCAGGGAGACATTGTAGCTGAATTTCTCTGGGCTCCTGTTTCTCACATAGTTTTCTTCTCCATTGCTAGAGAAAGTAACACAACTGAGCAGATAAAAATCATTTTAAATCACCATCTCAGTTCTCACCTGGGCCCTTGGTTCTGTTATTCAGCTTACTCTAGTGCCATTTGTACTATGTCACTCATCAATGGTACATTTCAAAACTGTGTATTTGACTTAAAAAAAAAAAAAAGAAGAAAGAAAAGAGTATAATGGTCTTAGCACAACAAATAAGTAAGCAAGGTGATGGATGTGTTTGTTAATCAGTTTGATGTGAGCATTTCACATTGTATATGAAATCAGTACACTGTACCCCATAAATGCATCAATGTCCACGATCGTACCACGAGGTACGATTTAATAAAGTAAAAAAGAATAATGAAAAAATTACTAATCAAAAAAAAAGAAAATTAAAATAAAAATTGGTTCACTACAGCTCTTCTCACCAAATTTATTACTGAATTATATGCCACAAATCTGAAGACTCTTTTGTGTCCTCATCTTATCTGATATGTCAGTATGATTTGACGTATGGACTATGGTCTGTTTTTTTGTGTTGTTAATATTTCTTTTTTTCCTATGGGACCTCATCCTCTTTCTCATATAGATCTGATAATTCCTTCTGTTTGTTTAAAAAGTTTTTTCCTCTCTTCAGCCATTCAATGTTAGAGTTCCTCTGCTATTCCTCTTGCTCATGTTATTTTGGTAGGTGATAGCTTTGCATCTTTGACCTTCAATGCCATTAAAGCTCCTTGTGATTTTCCTCTAATTCAGTTTTAAGGTGTCTCTCAGGACAGTGGCTATTAACTCTAGCCCTACCATGGTGGGATCCAAGGGAAGTTGTAGTGGGTATTTACAGTGGGCCTTTCAGGGGACACATCTTCTTCATGGCAAATGGTCTAATGCCTAAGTGTCTGACCCATGGCCAGGTGTTGCTCTTGTAGGAAACTTATTTATACTGGCAGATGCTCTGGAGTCCTTGTCTATGTTCAGTTTATTCCTATCAAGATAGCTGCTCTCTAGAAAAGCCCTGACCAGGAGAAGAGTAGGGTTCATGTGTGTGTGTCAGCTAAGAGACAGATAGCACGACAAAACTCATGAAATAACAGAAGTGGTATATTATAGATAGAAGACTGAGGTGTGCCTCCCAGGGATAATAGGAAAGAAGAGATGTCCAGGACATATACTCTCAACTACTGGGTAGGGAGCAAGAGGGAGAGAGAAGGACTGTGGGCTAGAGCCTTTGATGAGGTCTAAGGCATTACTCAAGCAGGTTTTCCACTGGGGGTGGGGGTTCTAACTGGTGAATTTAGAGTGAGCAGGCATAAACTGTGTAGTCATGTTATGGCTGAAAAGTGGTCACTAGAGTCATTTGGGCAGTCCATTTATAATAGTGGGTTCAGTGGAGTAAGTTAAGGAGGTTGTATCCAGCTATCCCATAGGGAGATGGCCATCAGAAGGTGGTTGGATAAGGCAGATACTACATATCTGGATCAACCACCTTGAAGAACTAGGAGGAGGTGGAGAAATGGAAACTGTGCTAAGGGTGACTAAACCTTGTTCTGGTATTGAAAAGTTCAAATTTGTTTTCAGAATATATGCTGAGGAAGCACAAAATTATAACAATTCATTACATTCCTAAACTTAAATCTCTAGCCCTCATTTCTGCTCCAACATTCTTCATTGCATATATAATTGTTTTTTCTTTCATGTGTGTGTGTAGTTGTTTATATATTTGTTTCATATTAGTATTGAGTACATTGGATAGTTTTTTTCCATTCTTGAGATATTTTATTAAGATAAATGTGTTCCAACTCCATCTGGGTAAACACAAAAGATGTGAAGTTTCCATCTTTTCTTATGGGTGAATAGTATTCCATGGTATATACATATCAATACATATCACAGTTTGTTAATCCATTCATGGGTTGATGGGCACTTGGGTTGCTTCTGCATCTTGGCAATTATGAATTGAACTGCAATAAACATTCTGGTGCAACTGTCCTTGTGGGCAAAATGATTTTTGTTCTTCTGGGTAGATACTTAGTAATGGGATTGCAGGATCAAATAGAAGGTCGACTTTAGTTCTTTGAGAATTCTCCATACTTCTTTCGATAGAGGTTGTAGTAGTTTGCAATACCACCAGCAGTGCAAAAGTGTTCCCTTCTTTTCACATCCACACCAGCATCTGCAGAGTCAGGACTTTGTAATGTGGTCTAATTTTACTGGAGGTAGGTTAAATCTCAGAGTGGTATCAATTTGCATTTCTCTGATGATTAAAGATGATGAGCATTTTTTAATGTGTTTGTATGGATATGTTATTGATATAAATATTCTAAAGATTACATGAAATTTGTGAAAGTCTGCTGGTCCTGAAATGATGTTGTCAGTCATGATTATGGTTGTTATCTTAAAATATTATATGCCACAAAATTTCATTGTCTATTGTGACCTCTCATCATATTTTAAAGTCTAATTCTAAGTCTTTGTTATTGTTTTAATTTTTCTATAAAAGTATTTACAAGTCACTATAGTCCAAAAATTGCTTTTCACAAAAAGACTCTGACAAGTACTCTTAAACTCAGATTTCTAATAACTTTAAAGTCAATGGACTAAAGAAAAATTTCCAGAACTCTGATAGAGAAACTGATGGGTTCATGAAACCTCTAATCAAGATCAAACAAAACAAAAAGAAATTAATTACATGAAGTTGAATAACTGGTGAAGATAATGTTTTTATGACTTTTATTTAAAACATTGTTGCTTCTTTACTTAAATGTTTTATTTTCTAAATGTAAGGAAAATAAGATATGTATATAGCTCTTTTAAGCTATCTATAATTTATGATATAAACAACCAATTTGGTAAGATATACTTTTAAAAATAAAATGGAAACATTCACTTTTTCTTCCTACTTGAGCCTTCTAAAATTTGAAAATTATTAATGAGTATTCTTATTTTATATGACACTTTGGTTATTTGCATAAGTCTAATGGAAATCTGCATTTTTTAAAAGTACAATTGGAAACGTTGTACAATTGGAAACACTGATTGTATTCATATGGTTTTAACTGAAATATATTAGATAATGTGAATAGAATGTCTGACTTCAAGTATTTTCAGCCTTACAGTGAGTGAATAAAAATGGTCACTTCTGGCAGGCCCAGGGACCTTAAAGCTGTAGGTAAAATCTCATCTATTGTGCATAATGCAAGGGTATACATCAAATCTATTAAGAGTAGAGTATAAATGTCTTAACACAACAAAGAATTAAGTGAGGTGAAGGCTATGTTAACCAGTTTGATGTAAGCACTCCAAATTGTATATAAAATCACCACATTGTACCCCATAAATGCATTAATACACACAGTTATAACTTAATTTAAAAAAAAAACCGAATTTTAACAAACTGAACATAGCAATATATAAAAAAGGGTAATGTATCATTACCAGACAGGGCTTATCCCAGGAATGCAAAGTTGACTTAATACCCAAAATCAATCAGTGTAATCATTATACTAATAGAACAAGAGTAGAAAACCATATGATCATTTTGAAAGGTACATATACAACATTTGACAATATTTAGTACTGATTGATAATAAAAGTTCCCAGCAAACTTAATCTGATGAAGGACATCTATGAAAAATCTGCAGTTAACATTATTCTTAATAATAAAAGAATCAATGCTAAGGTTAGGAACAAGGCACAGATGGGTGCTCTCACAACTTCTTGTCAACATTTGTACTGAAGGTCCTAGCTTATATAATAGAGCAAGAAAAGAAATAAATGCCATAAATATAAAAAAATTAAAAATAAATAAAACATGTCTTGCTTTAGCTTCCTAGATTCAAGAAATCTGAGATTTCTTTGTGATCTATGTAGAAAGAAAAATTTACATTTCTTAAGAAAAGCTATAGTACACGTCTCATTAGATTGTAACTCTGCATTCATTTTGAATTCTCATTATCAAGCTATGAACTGCAGTAGATTCTGCATTGTTCTACATTCCTCCAGTCCATAGAATTGTCATTTTATTCTATAGAATTACTAAAAACAAGAATTGCTCTATTCCTGAAGCCTGATAAGCTAAAACCTGATGAATGTTAAGAAATAAGTTTCATGTCTGATGAATAAGTCACACAAAAGTTCACCAAACCATCCAATGTCATAACCAGAGACATTTCAACTATAGACCATGAGGAGAAGTTGGTGTTTCCATTTTGTAGACAGCTTTTGAGATTCTATTTCATAATGAGACTCTTACCCTTCCTAATACTTATCTGGTTTTTTTAATTGGTTGCCTTTAAGCCTAGGCTCATAGTTCAAAATCATTATGCAAACTCATATTGTCATATTATTATTAAATTTATTTTATTTTTCTCCTATTTAAACTTTGTCTCTGTTGCTTGTTGAATTTTTCTGTAGAAGTATAAATCCTAATAAAATAATGCTGGCCCACCACTTTGAGATGACAGCAAAAGACTATAGAATAAACAAAGTTAAACTTTATGATGTAATCCAAGTTGACTTTACCTGAGAGTCACTCCCTTCAAACCTCCCATGTTGCTAAAATGTGGCTACAAGGTTTTTTGTTTTGTTTTTTGCTATAGGGTTTTGATTCTTAACTCCTAGGCACCATTCACTCCCTCTACCATTGAACTAGAAGAGCAATCGAATGCAAGTCCATGCCATCACTGAGTTACATCAAAACCTAACTATAGGCAGATTGCTAGATGATGATTTTAAAGAGAGCAATCGAATGCAAGTCCATGCCATCACTGAGTTACATCAAAACCTAACTAGGCAAATTGATAGATGATGATTTTAAAGAAAGATCTTGA
>NW_003852499.1:1233399-1241270 GCF_000181295.1 Otolemur garnettii
GTGACATCAAGGCCAACCATTAGTATGCAGCCTACAATGAACTATTGGTATGCAATAAGCACATGCTATATTATGCCAACATTCACAATTTGTATGTTCAATGTAAATGGCTAAATTTCCAAACGTATACTATAAATTAATGGAAAATAATTTGAGATAAAGAACATTTGTTGAATTACTTAAAGCCAAGAGCATAGAGAAGTTGGAAGACATTTCACTATGGAGTTTAATGGGGTAAAAAAATCACATATGAGGTATGAAGAACTTTCCAAAATGACTGAAAAATAATAATCAAAGAATTTGAAACTATAGGAATCCAGAGACTCTAGCATCTGGGATAATCCAGTCTAGATGGCCATTCTGCCTGAACTTCAATAGAAGACTGGATAGTTAATGTTATTTAGTGATTTATTGAGCCTAAAACAAGGTAAGTTGACCTTGAGTTTTCTCAGCATTCCAAAAGGATATGTCTTGGAAAATTAGGAAGAGAACAGATATTTTCTATGGTTGGATAGTAGAAGACTGAGTAAGGAAAAAGTTTGGATTTGTTCCATAATTTATGTAACATACTATACACAAGAGATTTTCAAAATAATGATACAGAAGTTTTCTTCTCTATAAAAACCTAAGTAACTCCAGCAAAGCTAGAAACTTTATTCAGAGAAGCGATACAACAGGAATATAGGGACAATAACTTAAATAAGAAGCCCAACACCTGTTCCACAATCTACAACAAGTTTCAAAACCTAATACCACTCCACCTTCTTTATTCTTTTTCCTTCTCCCATTTCCCATGTTCATATCCATATTAAAAGGCCACAGATTTCTAGACAAATTATCTTCTAACTTCCAGGTCTACTCAACTTTTTCACATCCTCAGTTTCTCTCTAATCTGGTTCTCATTGGAGGGTTTGCCTTACACGATGTATTATTATAAATCTGAAAGATTGGGCTGATACTGCACTTCTCTCTTTTCTTTATCCTCTCCCCATAATTGCTAAGATTCTTTTAAACAGCATTAGTGAGGTATAATTGATATAGAATAAGCTGCAGATATTTAAAGTGTTCAATTTATTTAGTTTTAATATATCTGTATATCTGTGAAACCATCAACACAATCATGATGAATATCAATGACCTACCAAAAAAATCCCTCACGACTATTCTCATTTCAAACCCTCCCTTGCACTTCTTGCAACCCATCCTTATGCAACCACTGCTTGTAGTCACAACAGATTCCTTTGCATTTTCCAGAATTGTATAGAATCACACAGTATAGTATTCATTCCTATTGTTAACATATATCAGCAGTTTGTTCCCTTTTAATGCTGAGTAGCATTCTAGAGGTTTTTATCCATTCACGAATTGAAGAGCATTTGGATTTTCTCAGTTTTTGTCTAATACAAATAAAATTGGCATAAATATTCATGTACTAGTTGTTGAATGGAAATATGTTACAATTTCTCTGAAGTAAACATTTAAGAGTTTAATGTTTAAAAAAGAAAACAACCACTAATCTATTTTAAAAAGGTGGGGCATTATTTTGCATTCTCATTAGCACTGTATGGAGGTTCCATTTTCCCAACATTTTCAACACATTTGGTATAATCATTCTTTCCAATTTTAGAAATCCTAATAAATATGTGGTGATAACTAACTGTGGATTTAACTAAATTTCCCTATGGACTAATAATGTTGCATCATTCAATGTTTCTTTCAATGTGTGTGTGTGTTTGCCATCTTGTACATTCTTCGAAGTGCATGCACATTTTTTTTTTTTGCCAATTTAAAAATACTGCTGTTCATTTTGAGAATTTCTTATGCATTTTGAATATAATTTTTCATATATATGATTTTATAATATTTTCTTCCAGTTGTGGATTTTTTCCTTCTTTTGTGATTTTGGAAGAAAGCTTTTAACTTTGATAAAGTCTAACTTATCAAATTTTATTCTATGATTCATGTTTTTGGTAGTGTTGCTAAGAAATCTTTGCCTGATTGAAGGTCATGAAGATTGTCTCCTTTGTTTTCTCTTAGAAGTTTTGTAGATTTAGCCTTTAGAATTAAGTCTATGACTCATTTTGAGTTAACTTTGTATATGACATAAGGATTGAAATTCATCTTACAGCACAGTGCCATTTGTTCAAAATATTCTTTCATAACAAAAATCAGTAGTCCATGTATACATTGGCCTATTTATGGAATCTCTATACCATTTAATTGATCTATCTGTCTATCTTATGCTAATATGACAATACTTTACTTATGGGTAGCTTTATTATAAATCTCAAAATAGGAAAGACAGTGTCAGTCTCCCAGCCTATTCACTTTTTCAAATTTGTGTTTTCTATTCTAAATTCTTTGCTTTTCTAAATAAATTTTAAAATCACTTTGCCAATTTATGACCCTCAAAAATGCCTAGTGGTATGTTGATCTGGGTTGCACTGAATTTACAGATATATTTGGGCAGCAGTGACCGCTTAATAAAAATGTCTTCTAACCCAAGAACACAGTATATCTCTCCACTTATTTACGACTTCATTAATTTCTGTCAACAATACTGTATAGTTTAAGGTATACAGGACTTTCACATTTTAGTTCAAATTTATTTCTAAATATTTTGTATAATTTTGATACTATTACAAATAAAATTTCTTCCAAATTTTAAATTTCCTTTTGTTTCTTGTTTAATTTTTGTACGTTGATCGTGTATCCTCCAAATTTGCTGAACTCAATTATTAGTTCTAGCAGCTTTTTTTATATATTCCATAGATTTTCTACACTGATGAGTATGTCATCTGGACACAGAAACATTTTACTTTTCTTCAGTATGAATGTACACCTTTATATCCTTTCCTTGCCTGATTGCACTGAACAGCATCTTCAGTACAATGCAGAATAGAAACGAGAGTGGATGTTCTTATCTTTTGATCTGAAGGGGCAAGCATCAATCTTCCAACATTAAGTATGATGTCAGATGTGTGTTTTTCCTAGATTCCCTTTATTTACCTAGTTTGCAGAGATTTTTTGTTGGAAATGAATGTCTGATTTTATCAAAGGCTTTTTTTACATCTATCAGGATGACCAATTTTTTTCTATATTTAGTTTCTTAATATATAATAGTAAGGTGTTTTAATTTATTTTTGAATGTTAAACTAACCTTACATTCCTAGGAGAAATCTCACTTGGTCATGACATATTTTTATACATATATTGTTGGATTTTATTGGCTAATATTTTGTTTAGAACTTTTCCATATTTTTTCATGAGGGATTTTTTATGTAGTTTTTGGAAAGAAAGGGGCTTCAGGGGGCATGGGAGGACTACTGTGCTCCCTGACCTGCTATGCAAGGAAGTCTCGGAGGGCCCATAGGAAATATGGGCATGAGGTAATCTAGGTAACCAGTGACCAATAGAAAAAGATGATGATCAATGACCAATAGAAAAAGGCAATACGGCCCAGAGGCTAATGAAAGAGTTGCAACCAATTTCAAAAGGAGAGAAAGACCATATGCATACCTGTGTATGCCTCTCTCTCTTACCATTTCTCCATAATGGATAAAAACAACATGACACACCCACTTCCAACTGCCTTTGGAAGTGCTCTAAGCTTTTTCTTTGTTCTTAAATAAGATTTTTCTTTGTTGCACTAAAACTTGTACAGGTTACTTTTCCTTTCTATTCATGATGCCTGTGCTGCTCTAGTTTTATTTTTAGTTTCCATTCATTTTTGCTTTCAATGACCGCAGTGCCTTCATTGGACTTTCTAGCTCAACCGACTAACCAAACTAGGTCAACTGGGTTCAGGGAACCAGGACCACCGACCCCCAATAGCTTTATTTCCTTATAATATCTCTTTCTGGTTTTGATATTAAGGTCATTTAGGCCTCATCAAACATGTTGGTACGTAGTCACAACTCTTTATTTTCCGGAAATGTTTGTTTAAAATTGTCATTATTTTTTCTTTAAATAATTCTGGCTCCTATTAATGCATTTATTTATCACTATATTTGGGCAATTTATTGTGATATGTCATGTTGTTTTTATTCATGTTTCTTATGCTTCAGGTTTGTTGACCTTCTTGATCTGTGAATTTATAATTTTCAAGTTTGAAAATTTTGAGCCAATATTTCTTCTAATGTACCCTCACTTTGAAAATTCTGTAATACTTCTTGAGAGTGTTTTAGAATTCACTGAAATTCTTTTTATTTTTTTCTGTTTGTTTCATTTTAGATAGTTTCTATTGCTGTCTTTAAATTTCCTAATCTTTTCTTCTACAAAGTCAATATTCTGTTAATCCCATTCAGCATATTTCTTTATTTGTTGTAATTTTTTCCTCTAAAAATCTGATTTGGGTCTTTTCCTATATTCCTTATCTTGAAAATTGTTTGAACATTTGGAAAATATTTATTATAACTGTTTTAATGTATGTCCTGTCTGCAAATTCTATCAGCTGTCTCAGTTCTGGTTTGGTTTTCATTAATGAATTTTTTTCCTTCATTATGTATTATACTTTTTTTTTTTTACTTTATTGACATATTAGGTGTCTTAGTATGTGCAAGTTGCTATAATAAAATACCTATTATAGGTATTTTGCTTGGTTATAACCTGTTTGGTTATAACCAATAGGAATTCATTTCTTATGATTCTGGCAGCTGGGAAGACCAGGATAAAGGCATTGGTAGGTTCAATGCCTTACCCACTTAAAAGTTATAGACTTCCCTTTTTTCACTATAATCACACCTGGCGAAGGGGGTGAGGGATCTTTCTAGGGTCTTTTTTAACAAGTGCACTAATTTTGTTTACGAGAGCTCTGACACCATGATCTACTTACCTTTCAAAGGCTCCATCTTCTAATGCTGTCAATTTGGGAGTTAAGATTTCAACATGTGAATTTTGGGGTGACACAAACATTCAAATTGTAGCATTCCACCCTTGGCCCCAACACATTTATGTCTTTCTCACATGCAAAATACATTTATTCCATCCCAATAGCCATAAAGGTCTTAATTCATTCTAGCATCACCTCAAAAATCTAAAGTCCAAGTTTCATCTAAATATCATCTAAATCAAGTATGAGTGAGACTTAAGACATGATTCATCTTGATGTATATTTTCCCCCAACTGTGAGCCTATGAAATCAAACAAGATATATACAATGGTAGAATGAGTACAGGGCAAACACTTCCATCCTGAAAGGAAGAAATAGAAAAGAAGTTAAGATTGACAGGTCTTGAGCAACTCTAAACGCTTGATAGTCAATAATAATCTATTTGGTTGGATGCTCTGTCCTTAGATCTACTGGAGCTGTAGTCCAGTCTTTGAGACCTACTGAGGTGGAAATTCTACCTTCATTATACACCAGAGTAGACGCTTCAGTCCTGCAGTTTTGTGAGCAGTAGTAGGACCCCCACAATATTAAATATCCTACACTCATGGCTTTGCTGGGAAAGGCCCATGCCACAGCTTTCACAAGTTGGAGTCACTCACCTGTGGTTTTCTTAGGCTGGAATTACACTCTAGTAGCTCTACTGTTCTGGGGTTTTGTCCTATTTCATAACTACACTGCTCATTGCCTTAGCAGGTGCTCTCTGCAGTGGCCCCATCCCCACAGCACTTTTCTACCTAGGTCATATGTCCATGGGTCTGGTCAGTTCCATCCAAAAATATCTGTGGGCACAGATTCAGCAATGAAAGGTTACATAGGACAAAGAGCACTGAGATTCTGCCAGTGCCAGTGACCCCACTTATAAAAGTGTTCTGATGGTCTCTGGATCATCCTAGAGGACAGTGAAGTCTTTCTTCCATTGTCTGAACATAGAAAGTCAGTTGCATCTCTATACACTGACAATAAACCAAGCGAGAAAAATTTTAAAAAACAATCTTATTTATAATTGCATTAAAAAGAATAAGATGCTTAGGAATAAATTTAAACAATGATGTGAAAGATTCTTACACTGAAAACTGTAAGATATAATAAAAGAAACTGAAGAAGAAACATATAAATGAAATGATCTCCAGTGTTCATGGATTGGAAAAATTTAATATTGTTAAAATGTCCATCTAACCCAAAATGATTTACAGATTCCCACTGCAGCCCAAACCAAAATTCCAATAGCATTTTTTCACAGTACTAGACACATAATACTGAAATTCATATAGAATCACAAAGAATCCAATTAGCAATAACAGTATTGAGGGAAAAAACCCTCCGGAGGCATTACAGTACTTAAATTTGAAATATACTATATCACTATAGTAACCAAAACAGCATGATACTGGAATAAAAACAGACATATGGACCAATGCAATACAACACAGATCCTAGAAATAAATCCATAATCCATGCACTTATTTTCAACAAAGGTGCCAAGAACACATGATAGGATAAAGAAAATCTCCTCAGTAAATGATGGTGGGAAAACTGCACATGAAGAAGATTGAACTTGGACTTTCTTACACAGTGCACAGAAGTAAATATTAACAAAATGAAAAGTCAATCTATG
This sequence comes from Otolemur garnettii, assembly GCF_000181295.1. Lineage (NCBI taxonomy): Eukaryota > Metazoa > Chordata > Mammalia > Primates > Galagidae > Otolemur > Otolemur garnettii. The sequence continues at coordinate 1,239,906 of NW_003852499.1, forward strand.
GAATGGGAGGAAATATTTGCAAACCATGTATCCAATAAGGGGTTAATATCCAAATATGTACAACTCCATAACCAAAAGTCAAATAACCAAATTGAAAAATGGGGACAGGATCCAAATCAACAATTTTTCCCAAAGCAGACATACAAATGGCTGATAGGCTTATGAAAAGATGCTGTATATCACTAATCATTAGGTAAATGCAAATCAAAACCACAGTGAGATATCACTTCACACCAATTAGGATGACTATTAGCAAAAGAGAGATAATAGGTGTTGATGAGGATATGGAGAAAAGGGAACACTTACACACTGTTGTTGGGAGTGTAAATTGGTGCAGCCCTTCTTTAAAACAGTATGAAGCTTCCTTAAAAAGTTAAAAATAGAACTAGTGTATGGTCCAGGTATATATCCAAAGGAAAGGAAATCATATGTTGAAGAGATATCTGCACTCCCATCTTTACTGCAGCATTATTAACAATCATCAAGATATGAAGACAGTCTGGGTGTTATAAAAGAGAGAGTAAGTACTTCTTGTCGGGTCTTTAAAAAGTCATTCCAGCGTGGCAGTTGAAATTCACTTTGTGGGCAATAGCCAAGACAGTCAGGCATCACTGAATTTAAGTGAATTGGTTAGAAGATTTGGGGTGGGAATTCTTTACTGCTTAGCCTATTTCTTGTAGTTTCACTGGTACCCGTCCAGAGTTAATAATGTACATGCAGAAAGAGGTACCCTGAGTGGCATAAATTCTTCTTTCCCTGGGTAGTAGGGACTTCCCAGAGTGGTCAAGGGCCACTCTATTATCCATTACCATTTGGGCTAGAGAGTCAGAGACTTGTTACATAAGGGATAATGATTTGTGTAGCTTTAGAATACAATTTGAAAAGGCTGCCAAAAGGTGCTGGTTGACAATTGTTTCATTTCGACAAAGGCTGCTGTACTGGTGACAGTACTCATAGCTCCTGTGGCTATAGCAAGTCCTATTAAGATAGAAATAAATACTATTCATTTTGCCTAGAGATCTTGAATTGATAGGAATGGGTAGATACCTGGTGGTTAAAAAGCTATGGAAATCCCCAGTGTAACTATGGGGTATGATTTCAATGGGAAAACCTTCAAGGTAGCCAGCAAGGAAAAATATGCAAAGTGCTATGCCTATCAGTTTGGGAAACATTAGAATGTGGCCATTATTCAGAGCATAATGTACCTATCAGAATATGGTGTTGTGTTTGAGGGGAAAGAGTGGTTGTGGTTAGGTTATGGCCAGAGAGACTGTTGTGGAAACCTGGAGGGAGATGTAGTAGGAAAAAGCATAGGGGAGAGGGTGATCCTTTTCCCAGTGGTTCATGGGGTTGACTGGTACAAGG
>NW_003852499.1:1241444-1279880 GCF_000181295.1 Otolemur garnettii
GAGTATAGGCTGTATGTTTTAGCAGAGAGTGAGGAATAGCAATAATCATGTGTCTTCCTCTGGATTGCTCTGAGGCCTAAGTTGAGAGAGGTTGGAGCTGCTTCTCAGGGCTGCCTTAGACACTACTGTGGGACTGAGGTTGGCAAACCTGCTCCAGGAACACACAGATGGGTGTGTCACCCAGAAAGTCTGTAAGGGGTTGTTTTTAAATCAATAAATAATCCAGGACCTCTAAGCACCCTCTCCCTGGGACAGCCCTGCCCCTAGAATAATCAGTTTTCCCCTACCAGTAGCCTTTTTTTCTGTCAATCAAAATCCTTTAGAATGGCTTATATTTCCAGGTGGCTATTTTTTCCCTTCTTTGTGGATGTCTACCTGGTAAGTTCCCAGTGGTCTTAGTTGGGTCCTGTCACAGGCTTCAGCCTCCTTTTAGTGTCCTAACTAGTTTAGAGTGGTGGGGGGTAAACAGTGGTGGTAGGAAAGGTGCGCCTGCTCCCAAAGTGTGAGTCCCTCTGGAGGGCCTGCTTGACACTAAGAAGAAAGTGAACTATCTTCTTCTTCCAAGTGTTATTCAACAATACGTACAAACGAGGCCACCCACACCTACTGCAGCCTCTGACCTCTCAGCTTTCAGAGCTAGCATTTAGCAATACACACTCAGTATAATTCTGCCACAGGGCAACTTCACTGCTGGAGTCCTTCCTAAAATCACAATCAGTCAGAGGTATCTTGAGAAAGGGTCCAGTGACTCCAGATGACAGGGTTACAGGGATCTATAAGATAATTATCTTCCTCTTACTTGGGTTGAGGCTTTGAAGTGGTATCCCAAGGTGCATTGGAGAGTCTTTGCAACACTCAGAAGAGACAGCACAAAGCAGTGTGCAAGAATACCAGCAGGGTAGAGTGCCCCACCAAATGGTAGAGCCCAATTGCAATAGCCATAAATGAATGAGTAAGGTGACCAGATTTTAACATTGGTAAAGCGGGACACCATTGGGGGGGTCAGGGCCTGACAACAATGCAAACTTTGATAAGCAGTTCTTAATAATCAGTTCTCAACAATTATTTGTTATTATTAAAGTTTAACATTATAAAATTAACAAAAATAATATAAAATGCATATTCTAGTGAAATAGCCACATGGCAGCCAAAAGTCATATATTCCCTTCCTGTTCTCCCCTGTTCCCTAGCTTGTCATGCATTCTTTCCAAAAATCGCAGCTTTTTAAAAATGCAGCAGGACTCAGGACAAATTGTTAAAAATTTGGACTGTCCTGCCAAAAGCAGGATATCTGATCACCTTACTCTCGGGCCGGGCGCAGCTACTTGTTTCTTCCAGACAGTTTGGCTCCTTCTGAGCTAATTGTCCTTGCCTAGAAGCAAGGGAGGGAGCCAGTCTCCTTCTGATACCTTGCCCAGGAGGGGAGGTATCCAAGCAACTAGAGATGTGAACACCGGTTTTAAGTCCCCAAAACTGGAAGTCACAGCCGTGCACTGTGCCCAGCGCCACACCAAGAACGTGGCCCTCTCTCTTCCTGCAGTGGTCTGATGAGGCAGGTGCAGGTGCTACTCACACTCCCACTTTACAGACGCAGCTACAAAGCCCTGAGAATCAGTGGGTGGGTGGTGGAATTAAATTAGATTCCCTGTCCCTTAGATTCCACCCTTCTGAATCTCACCCAGACCTCCCAAGGAACTAAAAGTAGACCTACCATTTGATCCTGCAATTACATTGCATTACCCAGACAATCAAAAATCATTTTACAACAAAGACATTTGCACCAGAATGTGGAAGCAGCCCAAATGTCCATTGACCCACGAACGGATTAACAAATTATGGTATATGTATAACATGGAATACTATGCAGCCACAAAAATGATGGAAACTTTACATCTATTTATGTTTAAATTAATAAAATTGAAACATATTCTTTTTAGTAAAATATCTCAAGAATGAAAAAAAAGTATCCAGTGTTCTCAATACGATCATGAAACCAATATATAATCACCTACAAATTCATATGAATGATAAAACACAACAATAATATAGAAAGGAGGAAAAAGGAGGAAGAGCGGGGGGGGGGCTGGAAGAGGGAGAGTGAGGGTATTTGGTGGGACCTCACCTATTGTGCGCAATGCAATGGTACATTTCAAAATTATTAAGAGTAGAGTATAAATGTCTTACCACAATAAATAAGTAAGTAAGGTGATGGTTTTGTTAATAAGTTTGAGTAAACATTCCACATTGTATATCAAATCAGCACATTGTGTGCTATAAATGTATACAATTACAATTTAATAAAACAAACAAACAAACCCTGATCTGAAAAAAAGATACCACCCTGGGGAGGGATTTGCCCACCATTTTTGTTCATGGTATATGTCTACTAGCATGATTCTTCACTGCACTTGTGTGCATCACACTCCACCCCAAACATGTAACGATGTTCACTCCCCTCATTCATTATTCATTTTCATTCCATAAAAACCTCCTGACCCTGTTAATAGAGGAGGCTGATTTGAGGTAGTCTTTGCTTCCCCCTCCCAGTTGACATATCCTCTAAAATAAATTTTTTCCTCCTTGATAATCTTCATTGTCTCAGTAATTGGCTTTCTGCGTGGTGAGCAATATGGGAGAGTTCATCACCACTAGGAGATGCTTTGTCTACAATAGGAGGAACAAATTGACCAGAGGGGGCTTCTAAGAAGGAACAAATGGCATGCAAAGAGAGCTTCCAAGGACTGAGCAGATGTTTGGTCTATGATAGAGGGTCTCTAAGGACCAACTAGAAAGAGATAGAAAACCACAAAGTGGAGATTTGATCAAGGCCACAAAAGAGGGTCTTTGGACCATGCACACAATTGATGTGACAGTGTCCCTAAATGAACTACCTTCATTAGTTCCTATCCTTGGAATCTTAATACTAGTAAATAAGATAAACAATAAACATGAAATGTATGGTTGACAATCTTAAGTACAGGCTACTATGAGTGCCTATTTTTTGGTGTAATTAAAGGTCAGAGTTATTTTTCCTAGTGAAGGATGTTTTAACTGAGAAATAGAGTACACACAAATAAGAGTTAGCTCAGAGAAAGTATTGGAAGGAAACACAAAGAGAAAGAACACTAGACAGGGAGATATTTGGCATGCCCAAGAAATGGAAGAAACTAGGGTGTCCTTATTGATTGGATTATAGTGAATGTCTCCTTGGAAGCCTGGAAATATTTCTTTCATGTATTGCTCATCACTAACACCTAACAATATTTATGGCATGAGGAACTATTAGTTCTGAGTTTCCATATTTTCATATACATACATTTGTTCATACGTGCTCTTTCTTATGATTTAAGCCCCTTTGTCTTTTGTCCTTCTGGCAAAGTTCTTCTTAACTTTCAAGACACAATTTAAGTCTTTCCACACAAAAAGGAATTTTCTGACTGTTCTTCCCAGTAGATATGACCATTTTGTCCTTTCTTTTTCAGCCTGTGTTTTAAACCTATGTTTATTATTGCTATCATATGTATATGCTTTTCTTACTTGAATGTAAGTTATACAATTCATGTGTGTTGTTTTGTGTCAAAGTAACCATGTTTTGCTGATTTTGATTTCACCATTTGTGGGATTAGTAATAATCATGGCTAATTCTGTTGATGTGCTACACCCCACTAAAAACAAAATACTAATGCAGTCTGTAGGCAACCTACATAAAATTACTCTTTAGGGACAGTTGATGGTGGAAATAATATTAAAAGTACATAACATAATAAAACATTAATTATTTAATTATATTTTGCCTGGTTTAGGTTTTAATACACAATTTAACTACTTAACAACTACTACTTTTTTGTGTCTCATGTATTAGTTTAAAAAATTAAAAACTAAAAATATTTAATTCTACAAGAACAGTATGAGAGTATTTCCTATTATGTTTAGTAAATCTGTTGGAAATGTTTTTCAGTTTTGGTTGTTTCATATCCCGTATTGAAGATCACACAAGTATGATAGGAAATCTCAGCTCTTTCAATGACTTCCCTTTTTGAGTTGACTCCACCTCCATATATAGCTTTTCCACTTTTGTGACAGCAAAGTGATTTTAGAATTCTTGGCAGTTCTCTTCTTCAGCAAAAAATTCCTATGGAATAATACAAGAAGATTTAGGAGTTATCAAAATCATAAAACTTGGAATGGAAAAATTCAGAATGTTGCTACTTCATGACTCTGGATCTGCTGGTAAAAGCTTCTTGCTTATTCTACATTTACCCTTTAAAGGAATATAGAATTATTCTGATCATTAGTGGATATAATTTTAAATTGATTTGGATCAGGAGAGTAAGGGTTGGAAAAAGGACATTAAGCTTATATGACAGGACCTTTGATCTGCAATAGATTCAAAATTAAAGATGTGAGAGAGGAACCTAAGTTGGCATTGATCTTGTAAAACTGCTAAGGTGAAATTAAATTGGGAAATGAAGTTAACTGATCTTTATTGAATATGAAATCAATAGTCATAGAAATTAATATTGACTGAAAATTGATTACCTAGAGGAAATTCAGAGTGGTGAAGTCTACTTCACGAATTTCATGGCCATGTTAAAATCATTTAGTATATTTACTTTTAAATTAGTGTTGGATTAGAATAACATTGAGAAATGGTAAATGGTAGTGGTAAAAATATTAAGGAGTATTTTATTCTATATCTAGAAATGATAAGGTCCAATATTTGGGAGTATTAGGCATAAACATCATTTATTCTATCAATGTATTGTTCAGCTACTATTTGGCAGGTACTGTGCCAGGTACCAGTAAACTATGGTAAGCATGATAGATGTAGTCTATTTCCTTATGGAACTTGACTTTGAGCGGTGTGTATCTGGTGGACATGGGAGATGGGGGCATAACATTTGAATACCTAGGAGGTCTGGGAATGCAGAAATCTCAGGCACAGAGAACTTCCCACTACTATGTTTCAGGGATAAATTTTCAACTTTTCATGTTTTAAAGCTTGATCCTAGGTTGCCTTTAAATATGAACGTTTTCAAAGATATTCCACTGAGACTGTGTGATCCTCAATATGAGTTTTTCCTGCCTGCCTTGCCTTTTAGAAAAAAGTGTTTTCTGTTGACCTTCTTTGTTAATCCTGAGCTTCTGAAACCACCTGTCTTCTCCAAAGCCTCTTTTTGGAAAGACTCTATTTTTGACCTCTTTCATTTTTCGCAGACTGTAGGAGATGTTTTATCTGGTTGAGTCCCTTCACTATTATTGTGGTCTCGTTTCTCAGTGCTGGTTTCATCACCAGTTCTCTTGGTGAGTACTTCGGTAAATACACTTACAGCCTTAGCCTACTGTGATGAGAGTCATTAAAAGGCAAATAATTCTCCGGAAAGCTGAGTAGCATCTAAAGACTAGCTAACATGCTCCATAGATTCATTGGATCAGATATGAAAAGTACGCAATAAAAACCTAACCATTGGACACTGAAATATTAGTATGATTTCCCCCCGAATAAAATAAATTTACAGGAAAAAATTTATTTCACTTTAAGATTAGAAATAATGTCTAGCTGAAAAAATAGGAAAGGGAAGAAACTTCAGAATTATTGGGAAAAGGGGGAATTTTAGAAACACATTTACAAAATTCAAATGTCAACATTTATCTAGAAATATATTGAATGAAGCCAGGCTGGTGGGACTACCAGCTTCCTAAATTAAGCTAAAATAATGCCAAGGAGGCAGCTGAGATAATTTGGGAGGAGGAGGAAGAGTGAAAAGAGGTTTATTTTATGATAGAAAAAAATAGGAAAATATCTTAACCTCAATTTTCATTTAAGTAGATGTTTCAAATTTCAATTTTGTTTTTAAAATTCATGTTATTTACATATATGTGTGAAAGTGGTGTTAAATTTCTTACAAGTGGTCTTTTCATCCTCATAAATCTACCACCAGCCTACTTTTTGTTGATCTTAAGATTTTGGAGAAATTTATGTAACCTTATAAAATTTTGTAACATCTTATTTAACTGTCAAACTCTCCAGGGAGATTATATAAATTACCACTATTGAGACTATACAGCCATAAAATAAAGATGTCATATAGTATTGTGTTGCTTAGCATTACAGGTTATGCATCATTGCTTTTTTTAAAAATTAAATCATAGCAGTATACATTAATACTATTATGGGGTACAGTATACTGTTTCTGTATACAATTTGAAATACTTTCATCCAACTGGTTAACATAGCCTTCATGTCTTTTTCTTAGTTATTGTGTTAAGACATTTATATTCTACAATTAGAGAGATTCACATGTACCCTTATAGGATGAACCATAGGCGTGATCCCACTAATCACCCTCCCTCCACCCACCCTCTCCTCCCCCTCTGCCCATTTTGAAGCCTGTGGTACTGACATATACAGTTGAATGCCTATGAAATTGAAATCTCCTATTGTACCACAGTGGTTCTCAAATCTGACTTTGAATAAATAAGTAATCTAAAGTAATAATCCTCCACCTGTTCTTTGTGACCTTGACCAATTGCTATCTTAACCCATTGTTGCAGGAGGAACAGCGAAGGAGCTGAGGTTGGCTGGTGGAAACAAGTGCAGTGGTAGAGTGGAAATAAAAGTCCAGGAGGAGTGGGGAACAGTATGTAATAATGACTGGAACATGGAAGAGGTCTCTGTGATTTGTAGGCAGCTGGGATGTCCAACAGCTATCAAAGCCACTGGATGGGCTAATTCCAGTGCCGGTTCTGGCCGCATTTGGATGGATCACGTCTCTTGTGGCGGGAATGAATCAGCTATTTGGGATTGCAAACATGATGGATGGGGAAAGCATAATTGTACTCATGAACAAGACGCTGGAGTGACCTGCTCAAGTAAGACTGCATTAGTCAAAGCCTCAACCTGAAATGCTTTGTGGGGAAAAAATATATGTTAAAAACTAAAATGAGCCACCTTCTTATCTATAATCTAGTCCATGAGGAAAATTGCCCAATTCATTGCTGGCAGATCAAAAAACACATGACTAAGCCCACATTAAAAAAAAAAAAAAGATCAACAGAGATTCTAGACATTATAATCAATGGGGAAGTAATTGACTTCAACTTTATATTTAGTTATCCTCCCATTCCTACATAGAAACATCTTGATATCTAAATTACTTCCCAGTTCCCTTTCCTACGACATGTTACTTTAATTCATTGACCCATAGATCATTTCCCTTTTGCTCATTAACTGATAATCAACTCAGTGAACTAAGAAACAAATATTCCTAGCATTAGTACATTGTTTGTTGTTGTAGGAAGGATTCTTGTGCAATGCTATTTGCACTAAATTTTAGTTATTAAGCATTTTCACAATTTTTATCTCAGGCCTTTCTGCTGACAAATCCCAGGCCATGTTTCTGACCCAGTTCAGATTCTTGGGTTTCCCATTTCTCTTTGTTCATTTCATTGGTACAACCCTCTCAGCTCCTGACCTCTCTTTTAGTGACCATCTTCCCTAAAGAGAGGACTGGAGGCGTTATGATGTGGTGGGAGAAGCACAGGCAAGGATCTAGAAAAGTGCCGGATCAAACCCATTAATGCTGTGATTTTGTACAAGTTGTCAGATCTCTACAAATATCAGTTTCTGAGAATTTTGTGCAATAATACACGTAAAGCTACTGGTACACTGTCTGCTATGAAATAGTATTAAAATGTTAGTTTCCTCATAGCTTCCTGACTTTTATTACCTTGAAGACTCAGTTCCTCATCTTCTTTCTCAGTTCTCTTTATTGTTTCTCCTCCTCTTCCTCCTCCTCCCTTTCCCCTCCAAACCATAAATAAATTTTACCAGATCCTTACCACAAATTATTGCTGTTTTTAGAGCTGGTTGTTTAGTTAAGGCTCAGTGTAGTACTTTTAGCTTTTATTTTCTGTTGTTTTATATTGAAGGGTGGATTTAAACAACTTGCCTTTTGAATTTTATACACCCAGGGCTCTAGCTGGAGTATAAATAATAGAAAGAAAAAAAAATCTACAGCCATATAAGGAAGGATTCACTAAATTCCTGGGGATGCATTGTTTGCGTTTCTGAGATTCTCCACCGTCAATCTTCAAAGCTTCTACCTTTTTAGAGATTTTATTATGCCATGCATTGAGGCAATATGGCTTAAGAAGAGTAGAGACTCTGGTGGTGGACCACTTTCTCCCCTACCCCCAACATCCTGGCTTTACCATTCTGTAGATGTTTGACACTGTGCCGCTTATTTGACCTCAATTGCTTATCACGCTTCTGTGGTTTGATACTGAGAATAAATAGTACATGATGCTTACAGATATTGTGAAGACGAAAAAGACAGTATATGCCATATACTTAGAACAGCTTATGCATATTTTAGATGTGAGTTCTTTTTCTTTTTATTATTAATTGCCTGTAAGGAAGAAATCTTGTTAAGGAAAGGACTTTGCCTGGAATTCAGTTTTCGAAATTGAATACTTTCTTCAAAAAAGAGCTTCCAAAGGTTTTGTTCAACCACTAGCAGCTTTTGTTTTACAGATCTCCCAAAATTTCATCCAAATTCTTTTTTTCTCAACTATTTTACTATTCATAGAAAATCTAAGGAATAGTGTCCAAGTAGAAATTTTTTAAGCAAAAAGCTATTTGCTGCTAAAAATGGTACCAGATGCTTTGGGGATGGAAAAAAAGCTTTGTTTCAAACAGGAAATTGTTAATAAATGAATTGTTTTGAATGATTTTCTTCCCCCAATTTTTAAGAGTTTGGTATATCACAGCAGGGTGTTTTTAAAAACTATTATGCTGGCTTATATGTTTTTAATCTTTGTTTTTTTTCTGCTTGCTTGCCATAGTTACTTCAAGTTCAACTTAAGTCAACTCTTCATGCTCTGAACTATTTGTAATAAAGAAAGGTTGAAAGAAAGATCTTAAAAGGTCAACAAATGACCAGTTTGCTCTTTTTACTTCCTTATTGTATGGGTCGATTTTTTTGTGTGTTTTTCAAAATAAGTAATTTGAGTCAAACTTATCTATTTCTATATTTAAAAAAAAAAGTATTTTCTTCTGACCAAGTAATGGAAGAAAACAAAACAAAACAAAAAATTTAAAACCTTTAGTCTACAAAATATTTTCTTTGATAGGTAGATATAGATGAAAGTCCTATTAACTGGATTTTAAGATTAAAACTCTCCAATACGTGGAGCTGTGCGATATCCCAAATCAGCACCATTTTAGGGATAGCATCAAATCTCAAATGTCTAGGGAATCATATTTCCTAAAATCACTTCTGAATATCACTTCTGAACTCTGCTCTTTTGTCTGTTCTAGATGGCTCTAATCTGGAGATGAGGCTGATGAATGGAGGAAATCGATGTTCGGGAAGAATAGAGGTCAAATTCCAAGGAAAATGGGGAACAGTGTGTGATGACAACTTCAACATAGATCATGCTTCTGTGGTTTGTAAACAACTTGAATGCGGAAGTGCTGTTAGTTTCTCTGGTTCAGCTACTTTTGGAGAAGGCTCTGGACCAATCTGGTTTGATGATCTTGTATGCGATGGAAATGAGTCAGCTCTCTGGAACTGCAAACATCAAGGATGGGGAAAGCATAACTGTGATCATGCTGAGGATGTTGGTGTGATTTGCTTAGGTAAGGACTGATCTTGGCTCACTCTGTTCTCCACGAGAGGACAAAATAAAAGGGTGATAGACTTAAGAGCCTGAACGCTGGAGAACATCATGAAGTCTGGTTCCTTTAACATCTCGTTTTTTAACTTCTTTTCACATTCTGGTCCTGATACCTATGGAGTTTTTACTTGACTGAAAGTAGGAGAAATAGCTTCAGAAAGAAAGATGAACAATGAAACTGAGAAGGTCATGAGGATACAAGGAAGTGTTTAGGAAAAGCCCAGAAAGAAACATAAGGGAAGAAGGAAAAGAGAGTGAGAAAGGTAGACCAGCAGGCTTAACTAGAAATTTTGCTCTCTGAGTGCTGTAGATGCTCAAATTAAGGCTCATGAAGCTGATGCCCAGATGACGCCAAACACTGTGACACTGGTGCTTGGAGGCAGAGAAAATATTTATTCAATTTGGCAAAAACAAGAAGACAGAGCAAAATCTCTCAGATATGACTTAGCAAAGAGATGAAGTGGGGAGATTTGATGACACTAGTGAGTAAGGGAGGAGAGAGGTAAGTCTGTGTTACCTCAGTCTCAGCATCTTTAGCGGCCAGAGGCCTTGATTCCTTTTGCAAAACAAACTCATGAAGTTGTTTTGTGACCCTGGAGTTGTCTCCTCCTGCTTGACAAAACCAGCACACCAGCAGCTAATGATTACCGTGGGGAAGGGGTGTTGGGCTGGGAGCAAGTGGTTATTACGTGCACACAAACAAGGGCCCAGTCGAATTTACTTCATGTCATTCTTTAAAAATGCTAGGAACTAAAACCTCAAGAGGCCTAGCTACAGGAAGTGTTTTATTTATTTATTTATTTATTTATTTTTGAAACAGAGTCTTACTGTGTTGCCCTCTGTAGCGTGCCATGGCATTCATTACAGCTTACAGCAACCTCCAACTCTTGTGCTTAACTGGTTCTCTTGCCTCCGCCTCCCAAGTAGCTGGGACTACAGGAACCCATCACAATGCCCAGGTGTTTTTTGTTTTTTTTTTTAAGAGATGAGGTCTCACTCTGGCCCAGGCTGATCTCAAACTTGTGAGCTCAGGTAATCCACCCACCTCAGCCTCCCAGACTGCTAAGATTAAAGGCATGAGCCAGCACGCCCGGTAGGAAGTGTTTTAAAAGCAAACCACTCCCTTGTCATCTTCTAACCATCAGAAGTTTCCACTTGAGCCATATTAGCTCACCCCTTCCAAAATCATTATTTAAAAAATCAACATTTTGATTTCTTACTAAAACCGTATTTATGCTAGAGCTGTGGTTCAGGCATCCTATGTCTGTCTAGAGACTTTCATATTCTATGCTTAGGTCAGTGGACGGGGCAATGGGTCTCTGTGTGCAGGGTTACCACTCTTCTTTTTTCTTGTGAGCTATTGGTTTGAAGGCGATTTAGTACATCTTGAGCCCCAGAGAATGCTTAGAAAAATATAGTGGCTTAAAAATGTTATTGTCTTCACCAGGCCTCTCTGTCTCTTTCTGTCTCAATCTCTCTACATAAATGAAGGAAATTCAGTTTAAGCTAATTTAGAAAGAAGAATATACTAGCTCACAAAACAGGAAAACCCAGGGAGTACAGTTGGCTTCATGTGTGGCTTAATTCAAGGGCTTAAACAATGTCACCTGGTTCTGTCTTTTTCTCCATACTTTGAATTGGCCTTTCTCTTCTTGAATGATGTGACCATCTACAGCCTGAACCACAAAGAATAGGATTAATACAGAAAAGATAGGTTTTGTTAGCTGAAGAAAGTGAAAGGGTTTTGGTGTAGAAAAAACACAGAATGTGTTTTGTTCTTTTTTTTTTTTTTTTTTATTTTGCAGTTTTGGCCAGGGCTGGGCTTGAACCCGCCACCTCCGGCATATGGGACCAGCGCCCCACTCATTTGAGCCAAAGATGCTGCCCTCTTCTGTTCTTTCTTTACCCATCAAAATCTCTCTAGGCCCCAGTTGGCACGTGCAGAGGCATAAATAAAGTGTGGAGATGAAAACTACAACTTCCAGAGGACAAAAAGGAGTTATTTTATTATTACTATGAGAAAATTATATTTTTTGTAATCAAGATCTGTTCTTTGAGGGTTATTGATTTTGAGAAGGTGAAAGTAGTAATGATGAAGACTCTTTTCTCTTTGCTCTACTTCTAAAGTAAGCAAGTAGCCACACAGAGACCAGGTATATCATACATACCCAGGCAGAATGGACAGAGAACGCAGTCAGAGGCAAAAAGGAGAGGGGCATTTTGTATGGCGACAAGTTGAAGTAGGTGGTCCACTTAAACACGTGCAAAAATATTCTAGTAAGAAAAAGCAAACAGTCTAACAGAAACTGGTGTGGTCAAAAAGCAGGTCTCCAGGCCAAATTCAGCTGCTGGACCTCCTGTCAAGAACACTTCCTGTGGTTTGTCTTCTGGCCTGGTCTTCGTCCACCTGTAGTGATTTCAGTGGTAGCACAGCATACCATGGTTGTCTCTGTCTCCATTTATATCCCTCCTTTTCCCCATAACACTTAGCTATAGCTATTTATAGTCCCTGTTCTCATTCCCTTAGGGCTAACTTGTGTGTTGCTTTTACAGAGGGAGCAGATCTGAGCCTGAGACTGGTAGATGGAGTCAACGAATGTTCAGGAAGATTAGAAGTGAAATTCCAAGGAGAATGGGGGACAGTGTGTGATGACAGCTGGGACAATTATGATGCTGCTGTGGTGTGTAAGCAACTGCAGTGTCCAACTGCCATCACTGCCATTGGCCGAGTTAATGCCAGTGAAGGATCTGGACCCATTTGGCTTGACAGTGTTTCTTGTCAAGGGCATGAGCCTGCTGTCTGGCAGTGTAAACACCGTGAATGGGGAAAGCATTATTGCAATCATAATGAAGATGCTGGTGTGACGTGTTCTGGTAAGTTAGAACAAAACTAAACAAAAAAAGAAGCAGAAAGAGAGGTACTGTGGTGCCTGTTAGGAGTAGGATTAGATGCAGGATGTGAGAAGTGTAAATAAATACTGAACAAATTGCTGGGAATTCCTCTATAGTTGTGAGGAATGTTTGGCTCATTCTTCATTTGGCTAGTTTTTTGTTTGTTTTTTTTTTCCTTTGAGACAGTCTCCTCATTTGCTCTCCCTGAGTAGAGTGTTGTGGCGTCATCATGGCTCACCTCAAACTCTTTGGCTCAAGAGCTCCTCTTGCCTCGGTCTCCCCATTAGCTGGAACTACAGGTGCCCTCCATGACAGCTGGCTAATTTTTCTATCTTTAGTAGAAATGGGGTCTTGCTCTTGCTCAGGCTGGTCTACAACTCCCAAGCTGAGCAATCCAACCCATCTTGGCCCCCAAAGTGCTAGGGTTTCAGGCATGATATTTAGCTAGTTTGAAGGATTGTCTGACTCTATTCCCTATAGTAATTACTCAGATGGCTTGCAAGGGGCCCCATTTCAAATTCTAAATCTCTCTGGAGCTCAGCAAGACATACAATTTATATAAGAATCTGTTTTAGGGCTGCATTGCTCTTTACTTTTCAAATCCCATTTCTAACCAAATTCATGGCCTACATTGTTTCTTAAAAAGTCAGAAAATAGATAAGCTATAATTTCCAGTGTCTCAGTATCAGAGAAGAAGGAAGATAACAAATATCCTGTGGAAGTCAACCTTTGTATGTATGGATGCCACATGTTTATGTTTCTTTTGCAGATGGATCAGATATGGAGCTAAGACTTAAAGGTGGAGGCAGCCGCTGTGCTGGGACAGTTGAGGTGGAAATTCAGAAACTGATAGGGAAGGTGTGTGAGAGAGGCTGGGGACTGAAGGAAGCTGATGTGGTTTGCAGGCAGCTGGGATGTGGATCTGCACTCAAAACATCCTATCAAATGTATTCCAAAATGAAGACAACAAACACTTGGCTATTTGTAAATAGCTGTGATGGAAATGAAACCTCTCTTTGGGGCTGCAGAAACTGGCAATGGGGTGGACTTTCCTGTGATCACTATGATGAAGCCAGAATTACCTGCTCAGGTATGACTTTCAGTCAACTTGTTAAAAAGAAGTTTAATTCCAAGAATGTAAATTTCTAAGAATACTCCTGAAACTGAAAAGAAACATTTGTCGCTATGACTACATGGCTCTCGAAAAACTAGAAAATATTAATATAAATTCCACTGTGAGAGTATTAGATAGGTTTACAATTCATATAGTACCTTGATGGAAGTATTTAGGGTTTGCTCATTTTGGCTTTTGAGTAAGTTTTAAATGAATAGAGGTGTAAGAGCTGAAGAGAGATTACAATTTTTAAGGTACCATTAAATATGTCTTTCATAGGAATATCACCAAAGGAATTAAAAAATAACTATGTTGGATATCCTGACATGACTTAACCTTTGGCTCCCTCCATTATATTGTGAAAGAATTTTCTTCTTTCTGAACATTAATAAATATTTCACCAAAACCTCTTTAGAAAGTTCAAAAGTGAGCTGTGAGTTGGTTAGGCTCATTGGATAATCCTTAGTATTTTACGTTATTTCTATTTATACAAAAGTTGACATTGTTGGAAAGTGACATCTTTTCAACAAATCCAGGGCAATAAATTGAGATAATTGTTATTCACCTGGTAAAAAGATTAGAGAAAACAGAGTAGGAGAAAACCATTAAACAGGTATAAGCCTAGTCACAGGTGGAAGTTTTTATGTGCTCTATGCCCACTAACAAATGATATTGCTTCAGATGCCTCCCAACCTAGGGGTGTGCCTAGCTTTCTACCCTGACATTGCAAATTGTGTTTATATCTGTTAGGTAGAAATTACCCTTTGATTAAAAAAAGGCAACCATTTAAGATATACATTTGAATTGGTATATTACTCTTTAAAAAAAGATTTCTTGCCCAGACAATATATTCACATAGCTTAAAGTTCAAAATATGGAAGTATAAATTCTTGCCTAGCTTTTCAATTCTCCTCTTATGTGATTGGGGTATTTATATAACTTTTATGAGATATATTATGTAAATACAAGAAAATACAAACAAATCTGTATGTAGGTTTCACTCCCTTTTGTTATTCAAATGGAAACATGCTATATAAATTGTTCTATACCATGAGTACTCAGGAAAATTTCTTGATCATACTTTAAAGAACTTTCTGAAATTAGTTATATCATTAGCTATAACTTTTCTTATCACTTTTTTCTGAGTACATTCATTTATGATTTTAATTTCTTTTACTTGACAAGATTAGCTACCAGTTAAGCTTATTTGTTTTTTTAAAAAGTCAACATTTGGAATTTTAAAAACTAATATCATTTTTATTTGCTCTTTCATTCATTAAAATTTATTTTTCCTTCTATTCATTCATCTCTGACTTCCTAAAGTTAGGGGGCATTTTTTGCTCCCAACTTCTTGACTTGAATCTTAATTAATTTTTATACTTTCGGATTTATTATTAGTTACCATAGTTAATTCATAGGTTTTCCACTGGCCACAGCAGTGGCTGTATCACATAATTAATAAAGTGGTGCTTTGTTACTATAGAGACATAGTTCTTCCTGCGCTGTGTTGTTACAGTGAACTGATCTTTTTTAGTATTATGGAGTTGCCATCTTTCTACAGTTGAATGAATTTTGTTCTGAATCAAACTTGTCTGATATTAGTATCACAACTACTCTTTATTTAGTTTCTAGTCTCTTATTTTTACCCTTTGTATATCAGCTTTAGGTCTCTGTTGTAGCCTGTGAGGGTTGTGATTTTGAGGCTTTAGGTTTGGTTTAGGTGTATCACTTTTTTCAGCAGAGAATTGGGATATATTTTTGAAAAGCATTTGATTGTGTTACTTTTCTGAGATGAGAGATGTACTTCACCTTCATGTGTTGTTATGTTGTAATATGAATAGTCATATATGTGCTATGCTAAGAAATTAATTATATGCTATTTGGAGGGCTTTGCATGTCTGTGTATATATTTAAGTGCATTTGTATGTCTGTTAATTTCCTTGTAAATTTAGAGAGTTTTGTATTTTTTTAGTGACCATATTTTATACTAATTAGGATTAAGTTCAGCTGCATCTGGAAGAAACCCAAATATTTACTTATTTCTCATTTAAAATAGGTTGAATAGGTAAGCAGTTTAAAGCTAGTTTACTGGCTTGGTGGTCACCAAGAAACATCAGAATAGATTTTCTACAATAATTATCAAATGCTATGTGAGTTCCTCATAAGCCAATCTGATAGATACAATGCTGTCCTCTGAGAAGATGTCCTCTGTTCATTATTTTTCCTGGGCCCTGGTGCTGTTCTCAGAACAGGTCTTCCTGGTGCATTATTCTTCATAGTAACATCTACGTTTGGTTTGGGGAGTACACCTGTGTGGGGCACATACTGTTCACAAACCACTTTCTGCTAACATTGGAATAGGGACCCTTGGATCACTTTAAAGATTGAATAACTGATGGCTGATGTGAGCTGCCCTCAGTCAGTAAAGCAGTTCTCTTCAAACTTAGTAAGCTTCTAGTCTATTTGCTTTCATACGATGCCATGTGAAAGTAATCATAGTCAAGCGCTTACAGACATATATCGATCTATACTGTGACAAGCCCTTTCCTTAAATATTGCTACTACCTTAAGGCCATTTGAAACTATGGCTTTGGGAGACAAGACAATACCTGTATCTTGTCTTTGGGCTCATTGTCATTGTCGTGGAGCAGCAATCATGTCTTTTGATAACACTACAGTTTTATCATCCCCTTAATTTGGGGAATAAGATACTTAGGATTTTTATTTTTTATTCTTTGATAACACTACAGTTTTATCATCACCTTAATTTGGGGAATAAGATACTTAGGACTCTAAATTAACCACGTATAGCAACTATACTCAATTAACTCTATAACAACTACAAGGCAGAGCATACCTCCCTTACAAAATTAGTACTTCTCCCATTTCTGCTTAGGGTCTTGACGACTTGTAGTCTGGGTTCATCTCCCTCTTGTACATTCTAAAAATGGCAGAGAGGAACCAGATCATGCTAACATTCTGATTTTTTTTTTTTTTTAGTTTCTTGTGTACTTTGCCCAATATATTTTCAAGTTCTTTAGCTTTAGGTTTTCTTTTCAAAGTGACTTTTGTCCAAATATTTTACCATGAGTAACAAGACTCATTATTAGCTTTTTAGCTTACAAATCTGTCATTAGTATATTCTGCCCACCAAGTTCGCTCAACTACACTCATATTTCAGGTTCCGTTACTAGAATACCGCAATTATAATAACTTATTCTGAATTATTCAGAATTCTATGACTAGCTACATATAATAAAAATCTTAAATTAACATAAGTTTGCAGCTTAAGATGGAACTATGTTTTTGTTTGCTATTTGCTGTGTGTACCCTTCGCTTTCTTTTGTAAACTCTTTTGTTATATTTCTATAGCTTTTAGAATTTCTACCTATATGGAGGCCTAGATTTTAACTTTTCACTTGTTTGGCTGGTAATACGTTTGCAGTTTTGTTTCTTGATTTTTCTGATACTTTCACCGTATTTCCAAAAGAATAAATGATGGGCATGCTGTTTATGTGACTGCCAATTCAAGCTACAAATTCCAGAATGAGTCTGAATTCTTAGCAGAAAGCTATATAGCTGGAAAAAAAAAAAAACAGAAGAATTTAATGCAGTGGGAAAATTGGAAAGATAAAGCAATAATTTATGTCTGATGTCTGGTTTACATAAACCAGCCAAAAGAGGTCTTGGAAGTTTTGGTCACGAAATTACCTTAAATCCAAGACATTTTGTTGTGATGTTCGTGTGTATATCATAGAAGATATCTGACCTTAATAAGTATTCATTTGAGTTGCACTGTGTTTTTGTTTAAGTTTGAAAAATAATTCTGGGATTATAATGGTCTGTGCTTCATAGTCTAGAAAACATTAAAAGATGAAAATGTATTAGCGCTTCTTCAAATAATGTTGCATATTTTATCTATTACTAAACAAAAGGAAGTAATTTTAATAAAGTATTTCTTATTATTTATTCATTTTTCTAGAGAAAGAAATAAATAAAGATTCAGCTACTTAGGCTAGGGGAAAGCTTAATTTATTGATAAATAAAGCTAAATCTGCTTTAATTGTTAAGTTAATTAGAAATTATAAAAAATAGCTTTTATGTAAACATGCATCAGAAATTTAGCAGGAATATAAATCTCTTAAAAAGCTAAAGTTCCAAGGCTTTCACAATGTATAATGAATATATGCTATAAGGAAACCAGTCCATGATTAATATTTTACCAACAGATTCTCCATGAAATAAAGGCTGAGAGTGGAACCCCCAGGTCACTTTCTGCCCAGAAAAATTTCTGCTTGGACCTTAATCAAATATTTTAGGACAAAAGAAATGGAAGACTATTTATAGGAGGGACTTGTTTTCATGTGTTTAACAAGTGTTTACCATAAAAGATAAACTATTTGAGGTTTTGTTACTTTTTTATTTTTGATCACTTGTGTTTTGCTTTCTTTTGTTCAAGATACATTAAGATGAAAACAGGAGAGGTTATAAGAAAGCTAAATTTAGCTTGATATAAGAAAGTGCCTTTATTTAAAGATTTAAGGCTGCCCAAAAGTGGAATGGAATCATATGACTACTAGTAAATTATATCTTAAAGGAATTTCATGCTTTAATTATGATTCAACAAGAAGAAATTGAGGGCCATCCCACTCAAGATTCATTAATTATTTGTGGTATAGAGGCTTTATTTGCCTTAAATTCTGAGCTGCATTTAAAAACTGAAATGTTTCTTCATCTAAAATTTGGATGGGAGTTTTCTTTGTACAGATTTATGGATAATTGGTAAAATTTTGGCAGGTTAAGTCTTTTTCGCATTGCTATAATACAGAATATAGTCATATCTAGAACATTTTCTAAGGCATTTTAGCATAAGGTGAAAGATAAGATCTGAACAGAAACCAGGGTGTACAAATTGGCAAGGCATGACAGTTTATCTATATCATGGTCACAGGACAGTAACACCAACAGATCACAAAAATTATTGCCATTAGACAGCAAGACTTATGCCCTTTAGAAGGTCCAATTTCAAATGTATTTCTTTCTTTAAAAAAAAGAATTAAAACAGTTTGTATCTCCCAAATAATTTAAATTGTCTCTGAGTATGTTAAAAGAAACTCATACAGTGGGTCATTATGAAAGTTTTGAAATGCACAAAAATCAAGAAATGGAAAACCTGTTCAGGGTAACCAAAAAAACCCTCCAAGCAACACTGATAAGCCAAGCAAATTGAAACTTACATGGGTGAATCAGAAAGGATGCTGACGACCGTGTGTCTTGGAAGTAAAATATTGGACCATAACATAGTCTGTCTCAAAACTTTCTTAGGGACCTTGATGATGATTTTTTTTTTTTACTTGACAAAAAGTGACTTCATAGTATGACTTTCATTTCTTATTCCTAGTGCGTCTTTTCTTTTACATTTGGAAGTTTAGTTATACTAAGTTACTTGTAATTCTTCAACTACACCATGCTATTTCATGACTGGAGTCATTAAATGCTATTTCACACACTGATTTTTTTTTTTTTTTGGCAAATTTCTCACCTTTTTACAAAACTTGGCTTATGGTGCTTTCTTCTACATAGGCCCAGACAGAGTGGGCCTTTATTTGTTAGTTCTGTATCTAACACATATTTCTATTTGGGGACTCACCATTATTTGAATACACATATCCTGTACTAAACTGTGTGTGCTTGGAGAAGGCAATTAATAAGAAATTGAGCATCCTTGAAAAGAAGTAGCCTTTTCCCTGGTACACAGGTA
Organism: Otolemur garnettii; assembly: GCF_000181295.1. Taxonomy (NCBI): domain Eukaryota; kingdom Metazoa; phylum Chordata; class Mammalia; order Primates; family Galagidae; genus Otolemur; species Otolemur garnettii. The sequence continues at coordinate 1,260,893 of NW_003852499.1, forward strand.
TGGACACCCATTATAAGTAGAAAGAAGAGTTTCTGCAGAGACACAGAAACAAGAAAAAGCACAGGATGCCCAAATATCTTCAGGTTGGAGCATCAGGTATGATCAATAGAGAAATCAGTATAAAAGCTTTTAATGTAGCAGAGAGTATTTTAAAATATTCGAAGGAATCAGTGTTTTATCATCTCTCCTAATTTTAATGATGGGGTGATATTGGTGAATCTACTAAAGCTCTTTGTGCTTTTCCTCAAAAGAAAAAGGGGGTAATTATAGCATCTGCATCACAGGAGTTACACATCAAGTGATCAATAAAAGTAAGCTCATCTGATTATAAGTATTACCATTATCTATCTTCCCTGATAGACTGAACTCTGTGACAGACTTTTTATCCTAGTCAACCTCATATTTCATGCAATTGAAAAAACCCTTCCTCTCTCCTCATCCTTTTCCTCACCCTTATAATGAAGGAGAATCTGAGAATCATGTTATATCTCACTGAAATGTTATTTATTTTTCAGCTCACAGGGAACCCAGATTGGTTGGAGGGGACATTCCCTGCTCTGGACGTGTTGAAGTGAAACATGGTGACACATGGGGCTCCGTCTGTGATTCTGATTTCTCTCTGGAAGCTGCCAGCGTTCTATGCAGGGAATTACAGTGTGGCACAGTTGTCTCTATCCTGGGCGGAGCTCATTTTGGACAAGGAAGTGGACAGATCTGGGCTGAAGAATTCCGCTGCGAGGGGCACGAGTCCCATCTTTCACTCTGTCCAGTAGCACCCCGCCCAGAAGGAATCTGTAGCCACAGCAGGGATGTGGGAGTAGTCTGCTCAAGTAAGACCTGGAAAACATCTTCGATTCATTCCCATAGAGTGAAAGGGGTAGGGTTTGGTAGTCGTAGCTGTCTTTTATAAAGCCTTGTCTCCTTCCAGGATACACAGAAATTCGCTTGGTTAATGGCAAGACTCCATGTGAGGGAAGAGTGGAGCTCAAGATGCTTGGAGCCTGGGGATCCCTCTGCAGCTCTCACTGGGACATGGAAGATGCCCATGTTCTTTGCCAGCAACTTAAATGTGGAATTGCCATTTCTACCTCAGGAGGATCACATTTTGGAAAAGGAAATGGCCAGATCTGGAGGCACATGTTTCACTGCACTGGGACTGAGCAGCACATGGGAGATTGTCCTGTAACTGCTCTGGGTGCATCACTGTGTTCTGCAGGGCAAGTGGCCTCTGTGATATGCTCAGGTAAGAGGATGAAGGGCAGCCAATGGTGATTTTCTCCCACGCAGGGGTGCCTTATGAAGAGCAGGCATACCTATAGGGATGAAGAACAAAAGTAAAAGGGAATGATCCCTTTTGAAAGGCCAGGAGAAGCATGTCAGAATATGAACGTCATTTGTCTTTCTAGAGGGCGAGTGAACTTAGATTTCAGGGACCACATAGTCATCTAGTACTTCCTATCAGCCAAGCACTTCTCAAAGCACCTGATTTCTTACCAGCCTGATTGACTTATGCACCTTCTTCTCTTTGTTAAATAGGATGAGTCGTTTGTCCTCAACTCATCCGTACATCACTCCATCTGACCACACATCTTCATCCTAACCTTTTGTATATGGTGTGACTGAGCAATTTGTTGTTTGCAGGAAACCAGTCCCAGACACTACTCCCATGCAATTCATCATCTGCAGACCCGACAAGCCCAACCATTCCAGAAGAAAGTGCTCCTGCCTGCATAGGTGAGAATCTGTGACCAATCTATGAAAAAGATCTCAATCCTTAGGAATATAAGTTATTAATATCTTCATTTCTCTTTCTAGGGAGTGGTCAACTTCGCCTGGTAAATGGAGGCGGTCGCTGTGCTGGGAGAGTGGAGGTCTATCATGAGGGCTCCTGGGGCACTGTCTGTGATGACAGCTGGGATCTGAGTGATGCCCATGTTGTGTGCAAACAGCTGGGCTGTGGAGTGGCCATTAATGCCACTGGTTCTGCTTATTTTGGGGAAGGAAAAGGGTCCATCTGGCTAGATGAGTTGAAGTGCAATGGAAAAGAATCCCATATTTGGCAGTGCCATTCACATGGCTGGGGACAGCACAATTGCAGGCACAAGGAGGATGCAGGAGTTATCTGTTCAGGTAAGCTCTGTGCACAACCTCTCATCACAATTCCATAAAAAAGGGACCAAGATGAGGCAAAGGTTAGGGTGAGAGATATTAATCTGAAAGATTTCTCTGAAAAGTAGGTTCAGAGGAACTATTGTAAGAGTCAGGATTCCAAAAGCATGAGTTTGATGAGTTCGTGCCACTTCATGAGCACAGTAGTATAACTTAATAAAGAGAAAAGTCCAGGATTGGGCTTGCATATCATTAGAATGACAACGAAATAAACAATGAAATTTTTATTTTTATTTTTTTCTTTCTTTTCTTTTTTTTAACAATGAAATTTTTAATAAATATTATTTGGAGCTGAACATTGGGTAAGGATTCATACTTACCCAATGATTAATAAACTACATGATTAATTACTACATGATTAATTACTACATGATTAATAAAGAAGTAGATTAGAAGAAACAACAAGAAATACATGTGATGCATAATTCTATATACAAAAAGGTAATTATGATGCCCAAGTAATTTTTTATGACAGATAAATGACTCTTACTTGTCACAAGAGCAAAAATTAATACAAGAGCTTACTGCTATTGCTTTGTATACAAGGAGAGCTTTAGAAAATATCATGAAATAGAAAAATATACTCTGCTGTAATATATTTGAGACAATAATACTATAACTCAGTAACATAGGGAAGTATAGAATTATTTGTGATAGAAGTAATTTATTCTCATTTAGTGACATAAATAAGAAGACATACACAGCCAAATCATGAAATATCAGAAAAGGAACTATGTCATTTTAAGAAAATATACTCAAAACACTGGTTTTAGTGGCTGAGTGTCTCACTAAATTTCAACTATCAGGGAAAATTCCCACCAGAAAATAATAAAAAGAAGAATATTTTTTGGAGAAAATCCAAATTATGTAATTGCAAAAATGCTCTGAGCTTTTGATTGAGATCTGGAAAGTATCTTAGAATCACTGATGGTAATCTAAAAGGGTTCCTGGCTGTAAAACTCAAGAGTAGAAAACCTTAATGTTTTTATAGAATAAATACTGTATTTTACTAAAATCTACTAAACCATCCAGAAGTTACTAAAGAATTGCTAGCAATTTAAATATTATACTTATTTTTAAAGCCATGTTCATATCAGACTTTAGGGAGGGAATCTTCTAAACCTTCAGAAAAGATGTGAAACTACTAATTCTTGTTTTACTGCAGAGTTCATGTCTCTGAGACTTACCAGCAAAACCAGCGAAGAGACTTGTTCAGGGCGACTGGAAGTTTTTTACAATGGAGCTTGGGGCAGCGTGGGCAGGAGTAACATGACTGCAGCCACTGTGGGGGTGGTATGCAGGCAGCTGGGCTGTGCAGACAAAGGGAAGATCAATCCTGCACCTTTAGACAAGGCAACATCCATGTCTATGTGGGTGGACAACATTCAGTGTCCAAAAGGACCTGACACATTATGGCAGTGCCCCTCATCTCCATGGAAGCAGAGACCAGCCAGCCCCTCAGAGGAGACTTGGATCACATGTGACAGTGAGTGTTCATTGGTTCATATGAAAATTCCATTCTATAGCTTTACTATTGTCTTTTGAGAAAACATCTAAGATTTTATTTTCCTATTCTTCCACCAGCTTAAATTGTTAGTTTTAATAAAGCAAGAATAGGTAGTCTTTGGAAATACCTGGTCTAACTGGATGGTGTGCTGGTTTTATTTAATTCTGTCTGTACATATTCAGGATCAGTGATCATTATGCTAAAGTATATCATACTCTCCATGGTCTGCTTGAAAGACGTAGTCATTTGTTTTCACTGTGAACAAATGAGGAATAGAGAATATGTGATTCAGTATTTGACTATGGAATGAACGAAGTACCTTACCTTTCCTATTTCTCTTTCAATTATTACCTTGCTACACTGATATAAGGAGGAAAGCAGTCAGAGTGATCAATCTTGAAGTATTGCCTCATTCTGCATCTTCTTGGCAAACTTCTAATCTCTTTTGTATTTGAAAGAACTTTACACATTTACAATGTTAACTTTATTTATTTTTTTATTATTTAAGACCTTTATTAACAGGTGCTTGCAGTATGTTGACTTTTTTGAAAAAGTCAAGGTGTAAACTTTTGTTACAAATTAAAAATGAAGTTCTTAAAAATCTCAACTCGACCAGATATGAAACAATTTAAAAACCTTTAAAGGTGTATTGAGAAAAACCAGGCTTTAAAAAAAAATACGTTTGTTATTACCAAAAAGGACTTCTTTAGGTAAAAATAATAAAAACCCCATACTGCATAGATAATGCAGATAGTTCTAGTTATCTGGTCAACGGGCAAAAAGCAAGCACTTAAGGTCTTCAGCTCCAATCTTTTGTTCATTTCTTTTTTTTTTTTTTGAGACAGAGCCTCAAACTGAGCCCCTGGGTAGAGTGCTGTGGCTTCACTGCTCAGAGCAACCTCCAACTCCCGGGCTCAAGCGAGTCTCCTGCCTCAGCCTCCCAAGTAGCTGGGACCACAATGCCTGGCTGTTTTTTGGTTGCAGCCATTATTGTTGTGTGGTGGGCCGGGGCTGGATTCCAACCCGCCTCCTTAGGCGTATGTGGCTGGCGCCTTAGCCGCTTGAGCCACAGGCGCCGAGCCTGTACATTTCTTATGGCTGGAATTTCATATCCGTTTCATCTTGTTGGATGACTAAACCAGATGATGGTAGAGATGGTAAGCCGGCATTTACTCAGCCCCGCCCTGCTCAGCCTCGGACGAATTCTCAGCTGGTGGATTGGCTGCTTTCGTCTCTTTGCCATCTTGTAGTTTAGGGTTTTCTGGATGTCTATGTCGGTAATTGAAGTTGCAACGGTACCGACGTTGAGGCGGCTGCTGATCATCTCCTTGATTCTCTTTACCCTCTTCATTGCCGTCCTCTCCGGGCTGTCTTTGGCGAGGAGGGCCCCTGCGGAATCGTGGTCTATAACCCCATACATATTCTGTCTTACTGGTCTACCTTGTTCTCTTGCACCCTGGTTATCAGCACCTCCATCACTTCTCCCTGCACAGGAGGGTTGGAATACTGTGGTCGACGCCCATAGGGTCTCCTCATGTAGTAAGGTGGGAACCTTCACCTGCAGCAGGGCCAGCGTTGTTGGGCCTGGCCTTCAGGAGCACTCTCCCATCCCTCGTTCTTTTCCCCGCTCTCACTATTCTGGTGATTCTGCTGGTAATTGCGTGGAGGCCCCTGCGACGTGGATAGTGCCTGTCATGGTTGCGGTCTGCTGCATATTTACTGCCTTGAACTGGAATTCCGCCTGCCTCCGCACCCTTTTCTCCAACATCAAACTCCACCGTCTCTCCGTCTCCCACACTGCCAAGGGACTTCCTGGGGTTATTCTTCTTTATGGCCGTCTGGTGTACAAATACATCTTCCTTGGTGTCATTCCTGTTGATGAAGCCATATCTGTTTCTTACATTGAACCATTTTACTGCTCCCAAAAGCTTCCTTGCGATGACTTTGTCTCCGCCCGCAGGCGCCGCCGATGAGAGGCCGCCCGGGCCACCGCTCCCTGCGCCGCTGCCGGTAGTGCCGGGCTTGGTGTCGGCAGAGCTGAGGGCGGGGGCGGCGGGCGGCTGTTGGGTCCCGGCCTCGCTGCTTATGGTTGCGGTGCTGGTGACTGGGGCGGGTGGTGGGGCTGCTCAGGGCTCTCTGTGGTCCACTCTCCGCTCCAGCTACCGATTGAATCCACAATGTTAACTTTATTCCTTTGATATTTCTTTCTTTCTTTCTTTCTTTCTTTTTTTATTAAATCATAGCTGTGTACATTAATGCAATCACGGGGTACGGTGTGGTGTTTTCATATACATTTTGAAATACTCTCATCAAACTGGTTAACGGAGCCTTCATGTCATTTTCTTAGTTATTGAATTAAGACATTCATACTCTGCTTTTAGAAAGATTCACTGGTACCCTTGTAGGATAAACCATAGAAGTGACCCCTCCAATCACCCTCCCTCCACCCATCCACCCCCCTTCCTTTGATATGTCTTGAGTCATGCTATGATTCTTAGGTCCAGGACGAAATATACCTAGTCTTCTGAAATAACATATACTCTGATCAAAGGTAAATTCTGTAAAGATATAAATTTAAAAATGGACATTGACATGTTAAAATAGTTCTTTAAAAAATAGTTTTAAATCTTTTTTTCCCTCTGTATTCTTAGAAATAACCCTCTTGTCTCTGATTTTTCAGACAAGATAAGACTTCAAGATGGAAATACTGGTTGTTCTGGGCGTGTGGAAATCTGGCACGGAGGTTCCTGGGGGACAGTGTGTGATGACTCCTGGGACTTGGCTGATGCTCAGGTGGTGTGTCAACAGCTGGGCTGTGGCTCAGCTTTGAAAGCACTAAAAGAAGCAGAGTTTGGTCAGGGGACTGGACCCATATGGCTCAATGAAGTAAATTGCAAAGGGAATGAATCTGCCTTGTGGAATTGCCCTGCCAAACGCTGGGGGCACAGTGAATGCGGGCACAAGGAAGATGCTGCTGTGAATTGCTCAGGTGAGTGCCATAAGGCTGGATTGGAATTGACCTTGGAGTCCCTGGCAGCAAAGAGAGGGTGGGCAGTAAAATGCACTGTACATGGGTCATTAGAAAGTTTTGAGGTATACAAAAAAATCAAGAAACATAAAATCCTGTGTGGATGGACACAAATGAAGCCCTCTCAGCAACCCTAAAAAGCTGAGCAAGTTGAAACTTACAAGAGTGGATCAGAAAGGAGCTGTTGGCTGTGTTTCTTGGAAATGAAATAATGGACCATACCATAGTCTGTTTCAAAACTTTTGCAGTGACCTATGTATAGAGAGTGGACTTGTTCACAAAAAAGGTCTGGAGAGGAGAGAATTATGGAATTTCTACTGAAGGACCAAGGACCAATGAAGACATTTGTTGTTAGACACTGGTCTTCACCAAAGAAAAAACATATAATCTATATGTATCCCTGCACAGTGGGGGAAAAAGGCTAGCAGAACGTAATTTTAGGTGGTAAAAAGTAGTTTATTTGGTTGAGAGGTACTAAGGGTTCAGACAAGGAAATAGAAATATTTCTTTTATGTATTGCTCCGAGAATTAATTCTCTCCTCTTTTCTCCTACAGAAATTTCAGTGTCTGGCAAATCATCTGAGGCCAAAGGTATATCTTGGGGCTAAGGAACATTAGACCAGTTATTTGTATTACTTAGAATCCTTCTTGTTTAGAGAATTTGTGTCAAAAGAAGTTCTGTTTATGAAATTGACTTCAGGGACTCCGTATCTGACCTAAGACAGTTAGTATCTAGGGTACCAGTCTTTTAGCTAACACACTATCATTTCTCTTCATATTTACTTTTCCTTAGGTAGAAGAGGATCCCTTATTGTATTCGGGATCCTTGGGGTCATATTATTGGTCCTTCTCATCGCACTCTTCTTGTGGATTCAGAAGCGAAAACAGAGACTGCGGCTTACAGGTCTGAGCTAAATTATGGTCTCTCTAATGTGTCCACAGGATATGAGGGTTCTTGAGATTAAACGGTATTAGACTCAAGTATCAGATAGCTAGAAAGATGAAATCTAGAAGAGGTTTGAACAGTTTCTCACAATAGAGGGAACAAGATTTCAGAGAAAAGTAGCTTTGGTTACATGATGATTCCTATGCTCCATCCATGGGTTTAATTGGGGCATTATGGAATTGATAATTATGAATATGCTATATATTATTTAGGATAAATCTGTTTTTGCCAAAACATTTATTTCTTCTTACTATGATATTTTTGTTTCACATTTTTACCATACTATCAAACAGTGTACTAAGCTCTGAAGATACAGACATGGACCATAAAGGTTTTATCTTGGAGAAACTTCAAGTCTAATGAAAGACATATGTATACACACACACAAGTGTATATGTACATATATATGTAAACAAACTACAATGAAGCATTATACATTAGTAAGAATAAGGAATAAAAGTGGCTTACAGAAGAGAGTTATTAATTGAAAGGAAAGGGGGAGTATTGGAGCTTCTTGGAGGCTTTTGAGACAAATTTTGAAGATAGGGGCTCAAAGAACTGGGGGAGGAATGTATGCAAGTATAGAGAAGCTTAAAAGAATAGTACATTCAGTGTTTTGAGGGCAGAGTAAAAGTTAAATACCAGGAGAGAAGCTGCTAATAAAACTGAAAAAAAGAGAAGGAATGAATTATGAAGTTCTTATATTCCATGGTAAGAATATTCATAGTCATTAAAGAGTATTTTGTAGGGGAGTGAAATGGTCAAGCTGTCCTTTAGGAATACCTGTATCTTTTGGTAACAGGATGTATTAACGATTGAAGGAGGATGTTACTGAGAGGAATCATATTTTTAAATAGTTGAGATGAAAGATAAAAAGGACTATAACTTTAGTGAGAATGGAGGGGAGAGAAGTGATCTTTAGAGAGTTTTAGAAAATCTTCTGGTGAGTTATAGAAGACTGCTAGCTCTCTTGGAGAGAGAAAGTTGAGTTGTTAAACAAGAGCAATCGGGAAGGTTTAGCATTGTGCCTATCCCTTATAAGTATGTGGCAATTTAAGGGAAAAGCTTGGTAGTCGAATGTGATGGAAACAACAGAATGGATAAAAACTGGGTATATTTGATGTTTGCCCTACGGGGAAAAAAGCATACAGAAAGAAGGGGAAGTTTTACCATGGTCTACTGGTCCCTAATCTAAGATCCCTGTTGCCAGTTTCCTCAAGAGGAGATAATTGTGTCCACCAAATTCAATACCGGGAGATGAATTCTTGCCAGAATGCAGATGATCTGGACATGCTGAATTCCTCAGGTCTGTGAATTCTTTGAGGGTCTATAGCCTGGGGATTCAGACCAGTAGCTACAGTTAAGGCTTAGACATTCTACTTTGGTTAATAGTGAAAATATACATATATATATAAATTCTATAAAAACATGTAATAGGAAGCTTATGATGCATATCAAAGGGAAAGTGGAAGAAATAAACTAAAAATTACTCTTTGAGAACATAAAAATTACAGTCACAAGGAAACATCTAGCTTGAGAGGCCTAAGATTATTTCCGACAGAGGTACACAGAGAATAATGAAGCAGAATATTATGACTTGCATGCCATTTTATTAAAACAGAAGTTAATCTTTTAAAAGATTGCCATAAGTAATAGTTTAACTTTTCTTTTTTCTTTAAATACATTTTTGTGTATATTAAAAGTACACAACATGATGTTATAGAACACAACTAAAGTGAAGCAAATTAACCTATCAGTCATCTCACATACTTACCCATTTTTTTTTCTTTTTATGGCAAGAGCAGCTAAAATCAACTCACTTGAACCCCATGTACAATACAATTTTATAATCTCTCATCCTCATGAACCCCATGTAGAACACAATTTTATAATCTCTCATCCTCATGTTGTACATTAGATTTCTAGATTTGTTCATCCTACGTATTTGCTAATTTGTGTCTTCTGACAAACATCTCTTTCACAGTTTTTTCCATTCCCACTTTCCTCTCTTGAGTTTAGTATTTGTTATATTTGTTCTAAACTTCTAAGAGCTTAAAATTTTCATTTCTTTATCTCATGAAAAGCCATCACTATCTGTAGTACTAAACTTTCTCTTTGTCCTTGAATTTCCATTTAAGGCAATGCACCAATCCTGTCTCTAGGTGACGTCACTCTACTGGGTTGGAAGAAATATCCTAACACTCGTTGTCCTTATTCCCTGTCTCCTTTAACTGTAGAAAAGAGCCTGTCTCACTTTTTCCATCCAAAGGATTTGATATTTGCTGCTGTGTCAGGAAACATATTTAAGGTATAGGCAACATATACTGCTACTATGTCAGGAAACATATAAGGGACAGGAAAGAATTTCTGTGCTTTTTAAAATCACACATGCTTGTCCTCCTAATGGCAATTGTAGACAGGGCTTAAAGATGCTGAAAGAGTTTCTTAGGTCCTTGAGGGGAGGTCTGATTTATTTCCCAGTGATTATTTTCTTCCTTTAAGAAAATTATAATGAGTGAGATGATTTTAATGCTAATGGACTAATTTCCCTGTCTAAATCTCTTTCTTTTTGGAATGAAAAAGGGGGCTATTCTGAGGCATACTGAAAAAGAAAATGGGAGTTTATAACCTGGTGAGGTGAGTGAGAGAATTTATTCATCATTGTTCAAAACAATATATCCTTTTGAAGACTGAGAACTCCTTTGGCATTGGAAAGAAAGAATGTATCTACACATATTTTAATATGTTTATTTACATATTTTTATAGATGCATATGTATGTATTTGGAATATATAACAGCTTATTATAGATATGGCTCTTGTCCTTCTCTTAATTGTGTATACATGGTAAGCAATAATAATGGTATTAATATATCCATGGAGCTAAGGAGAAATTGGGTAAATATAAATAAATCTTTTGAAGATACTACAGCTATAATATATATTTAAAAAAAAAAAGAAGACATACTTTTATACTTCTACAGTTGCATAACACAGTATGGTAAAGATTAGATAAGTTGGTACAGGAAAACAGAAAGTTTGCCTAAGAAAGTAAGGAAAGATTGTAAGAAGATGTGCCATTCAAGTTGACTGAAAGACCATTTCAAAGATAAAACACAATGTGTTTAAACTAGAGGCATAGAAGAGAACCATACCTTTAACAGTAAGAAGTTTTTATTCAAAAATACATATGGAATATACTTATGGTGACAAGTGGTGTCTTGAGTACTGAAGATACAAAGTTAAAAGATCTACTGGCAAACACATGATTGTTTAATGAAAGATCTCATAGTCTATTTGTGGAAGTATGGGGAGGCTATGTGGAGAGAAGAGGAGTGCTAAGAATCTAAGCTGAAAAAAAGCTACATAAAACCATGTGATAAATGGTTTTATGTTCTATATGTTCATATTTTATTTTATGCACCATTCAAAAGGTGGTGGGCTTTGGGAGATTCAGATGAGGAAAGACATAATCAGACTGGCACTTCCTAATTTGCTTTCCTGAAGAAAGTATAAAAAAAGAAAAAAATTGAGAATTAGAAAGTTTGTTCCAGCTATATGTCAGAAGAAAAAATAGTAAAATAAGTTAGTTAATACGTTTTCCTTTTTTTTTGTTCTTAACAACTTGAGGATGACTATACATTCAAAAATTGTGTGTAGAAAAAGTATGATTTTTGTAGAAATATTATGTGTAATGAATGACAAACAACACTCTCTGACAAAGGCTAAAAGTTGAAACTCTTAAAATTATATAAAATGTAAAATGTTAATATCGCTAAAATACAAAGAGTTAATATTATATACTATACATATACACATGGAGTTCTTATAAATTGTATATAGCACAAAAATATGTAAATGTAAATTTTATATGTGTATATATATCATCCAGTGGATAATTGAGAAAAGCTATGAAAAGATAATGCAAAATTAATTTCAAATGACAAATAGACATTTTATTTATTTCATATTTCAAAATGTTAAAGGGCTACAAGTGCTTTTGGTATGAAAATAGCTTTATAATGCTTAAGCCAGGCTATTAGTATGCCCATCCCCCAAATAGTGTTCATTGTAGCAATTAGCTTGGTTTTTACCCCTCCCATCCTGCCCTTTTCCCCCTTCTTGGTTTCCAATGACTTTTACTTCTCTCTGTACCAAAATATGCCCATTGATTAGTTCCAAATTGTCAGTGAAGACATGTGGTATGTTTTTCCATTCCTGAGAAACTTCACTAAAGATAATGGTTTCCAGTTCCATCCAAACTGCTAGAAAATACATTAACCCATCCCTTTTTATGGCTGAGTACTACTCCATTGTGTATTTTACATACACAATGAGAGGTTGCTGGACTTATCAATTCCAAGAGTCATTTAGTGGAGTCTTTGAGATTTTCTAGATAAAAGATTATACATATGTATCAGTGAAAAGTGGTAGTTTGACCTCCTCTTTCCTGTTTGTATGCCCTTTATTTCTTTCTCTTGCCAGATTGCTTTGTCATTATGTTGAATAGAAGTGGTAACAGTGGTACCCTTGTCTTGTTTCAGATCTTGGTTGAAAAATCCTTTCAATCCTTTCCTTTTTTCCATGAACTGTGATTTTGGCCATAGGTTTGTCATATATGGCTTTTATAATTTTGAGCTATGTTCCTTCTATGCCTAGGTTGTTGAGGGTTTTTTTTTTTTAATTGTAAAAGGGTGTTGAATGTAAAAATAGATGCTTTCTTTGCATCTATTGAGATGATTGACTGGACTTTGCTTTTGCTTCTGTTTATGAGATGAATCACATTTATTGATTTATGTATGTTGAACCGTCCTTGTATCCCTGGGATGAAGCCCACTGGTCATAGTAGATTATCTTTTTGATATTAACATTTTATTGAGGACTTTGTATCTATATTCATAAGGCATATTGCCGGTAGTTTTCTTTTCTTGTTGTGTCCTTTCCTGGCTTTGGTATCAAGGTAATACTGGCTTTACAGAATAAGTTGAGGAGGATTCTCTCCTTGATGTTATGGAACAACTTGTGTAGTATGGGTACAAGCTCTTTGCAGATCTAGCAGAATTCAGCTGTGAATCCATATGGTCCAAAACTTTCTTTTGGCTGGAGCGGGGTTTGAACCCATAACCTCCGGCATATGGGGCCAGCACCCTACTCCTTTGAGCAATAGGTGCTGCCCCAAATCTTTCTTTAGGTGGGAGATTTTTTTTTTTTTTTTTTACTAAAATCTACTAAAAAGTAGTTTCGATCTCACTGCTTATTACTAGTAGATCTGTTTAGGAATTCTATTTCTTCCCAATTGAGGCTTGAAAGGTTGCATGTTTCTAGTAATTTGTCTATTTCATGTATGTTTTCTGGTTTGTGTACAAAGAGATTTTTGTAGTATTCATTGATGATATTCTGTATTTCTATGATATCACTTGTAATATCCCCTTTTTAATTTCTGAATGAGCTCATTTGGGTCTTTTATTCTTTTAATCCTTGTTAATTTGGCAAGAGGTTTATCAATTTTGTTTATCTTTTCTTTTTTTCCTGTGCTTTTTAATTATTTATTATTATTATTATTTTTATTGTTTGGGGTTCATTGAAGGTATAAATAATTAGGTTACACTGATTGCATTTGTTAAAGTCCTTCTTATAATTGTGTCCCACCCACCAAGAGGTGTACCATACACTGTGTTCCCCCAGCCCCTTCCCACCTTCCTTCTTCCCACTTGCTTATTTCCCTACCCCCCCCGCCCTTGTATTAGCTCATCTACTGCCTTCATATTAGAATTGAGTACATTGGATTCTTGCTTCTCCATTCTTGTGATGCTTTACTAAGAAGAATATGTTCCACCTCCATCCAGGTTAGTACAAAAGATGTAAAGTCTCCATCTTTTTTAGTGGCTGAATGGTATTCCATGATATATATATATACACCACAGCTTGTTAATCTATTCCTGTGTTGGTGGGCATTTAGATTGTTTCCACAATTTGGCAATTGTAAATTCAGCTGTGATAAATAGTCTAGTACAAGTAAAGAAATAAAAAAACCCTCAACAACCTAGGTATAGAAGGAACATATCTCAAAAATCCTTATGATAAAAGGGTTTTTTTTTTCTTCTGGGAGATGCCCAGTAATGGGATTGCAGGGTGAAAGGGGAGGTCTAATTTGAGTTCTTTGAGGATCCTCTATCCTTCCTTCCAAAAAGGTTGTATTAGTTTGCAGTCCCACCAGCAGTGTAAAAGTATTCCCTTCTCTCCACATCCATGCCAGCATCTGCAGTTTTGAGATTTTGTGACATGGGCCATTCTCACTAGGGTTACGTGATCTCTCAAGGTGATTTTGATTTGCAGTCCTCTGATGATTAGGGGCAATGAACATTTTTTCATATGTTTGTTAGCCATTATCTGTCTTCTTCAGAGAAGTTTCTATTCATGTCTCTTGGCTAGTGATATATGGGATTGCTGGGTCTCTTTTTGTTGATTAATTTCAGTTCTTGGTAGATCCTAGTTATTAAGCTTTTGTCCAATTCATAATATGAAATATCTTTTCCCATTCTGAAGGTTGTCTGTTTACTTTGGTTGTTGTTTCTTTAGCTGTACAGAAGCTTTTCAGTTTAATTAATTTTCTTCTTCGTTTTTTTTTTTGAGACAGAGTCTCAAGCTATCCCCCTGGGTAGAGTGCTGTGGCATCACAGCTCACAGCAACCTCCAACTCCTGGGCTCAAGTGAGTCTTCTGCCTCAGCCTCCCAAGTAGTTGGGACTACAGGCGCCTGCCACAGGACCTGGCTATTTTTTGGTTGCAGCCGTCATTGTTGTTTTGGGGGGCCCAGGCTGGATTTGAACCCGCCACCTTAGGTGTATGTGGCTGGTGCCTTAGCCCTTGAGACACAGGTGCTGGGCCAGTTTAATTAATTTTCATTTTCATTTGTTTATTTTTGTTGTTGCAGTTATCACAGAAGACTTCTTCATAAAGTCTTTCTCCAGGCTGATATCTTCAAGTGTTTTCCCCACACTTTCTTTGAGGATTTTTATTGTTTCATGTCTTAGATTTAAATCTTTTATCCATCATGAATCAAATTTTTTAAGTGGTAAGAGAGAGGTCCAGTTTCAGTCTTTTACATGTGGTTATCCATTTCTCCCAACACCATTCATTGAATAGGGATTCTTTTTCCCAGTGTATGTTCTTGTTTGGATTATCAAAGATCAGGTGGCTATAGTACGTTAGTTTCATCTTATGGTTTTCTATTCAATTCCAAATGTCTATGTCTCCAGTTTTTGTGCCAATACCATGCTGTTTTGATCAATATGGCATTGTAGTATAGCTGAAAGTCTGGTAGGGTGATACTCCTGGCTTCATTTTTAGTACTAAGAATTGCCTTGGAGATACGGAATTTCTTTTGGTTCCATACAAAAGGAAAATTATTTTTTCCAAATCTTGAAGGTATGATGATGGCATTTTAATGAAGATTGCATTGAGTCTGTAGATTGCTTTGGGTAGTATAGACATTTTCACAATGTTTATTCTTCCCAGTCATGACTGTGGTATGTTCTTTCACTTGTTAATATCTTCTGCTATTTCCTTTCTTAGAGCTGAGTAATTTTTTTTTGTGGAAGTCCTTAACCTCTTTCGTTATGTATATTCCTAGATATTTCTTTTCTTTCTTTCTTTTCTTTTTTTTTTTTTTTGAAGCTACTGTGAAGGGAATTTTGTCCTTGATTCCTTGAATCATGGGTGCATGATTAGCTTCTCATCTTGGCCATTATTTGCATATACAAAGGCTACTGATTTGTGGATATTGATTTTATATTTTGAGACATTCCTGTATTTTTTGATCCCTTCCAGCAGTCTTGTGGTTGAGTCTTTGGGGTTCTCTAAGTATAAGATCACATGGTCAGCACAGAGGGAGAGTATGACCTCTTATGCCCCATTTAGATGCCCTTTTTATTTCTTTCTCTAGCCTGATTGTATGGCCTAGAACTTCCAGCACCATGTTGAATAGTAGTGGCAATAGAGGACAACTTTATCTGGTTCCAATTCTAAGTGAAAAAGCTTTCAGTTTTACTCCATTAAGTATCATATTAGCTGTGGGTTTGTTATAGATGGCTTCAATCAGATTCAGAAATGTGCCACCTATGTCTATATTCCTAAGTGTTAGAAAACAACTTATACTGAACGCTTTTTCTGCATCTATTGAGAGGATTATATGGTCTTTCTTTTTGCTTTTGTTGATATGGTGAATTACGTTTATGGACTTGCATTGTTAAACCAGCCTTGTATCCCTGGGATGAAACCTACTTGACTACTACTAGTTTTGGGGAATAATTTCTACAGTGTGGGTATAACTTCTTTGAAGGTTTGGTTGAATTCTGGTGTGGAGCCATCTGTAACCAGGGCATTTTTTGTTAGGAGTTTTTTATTGTTTCTTTGATCTCAGTTCTTGAAACCAATCTCTTCCAGAAATCTATTTCTTCTTGATTAAGTCTAGGGAGAGGTTGTGATTCGGTATTGATTTATTTCCTCCACATTGTCATATTTCTGGACATAGAGTTTCTTATAGTACTCAGAGATGATCTCTTGTATCTCTGTAGCATCTGTTATTTCCCCTTTGTCATTTCTGATTGAAGTTACTAGATATTTTACTTTTCTCTTTCTAGTTAATCTAGTCAAAAATTTATCAAGTTTCTTTATTTTTTTGAAAAACCAACATTTTCTTTCATTGATTTTCTGAATGATTCTTTTGTTTTCAGTTTCATTAATTCCTAATTTAATTTTGGTTATTTCTTTTCTTCTGCTGGGTTTGGGATTAGATTGCTCTTCTTTTTCCAATTCTATAACATGGTTCATGAGTTTATTGATGCACTCTCTTTCTGTTTGTCAAATATATGCATCTAATGTGATAAATTTCCCTCTCAAGACTGCTTTTGCTATATGCCATAGTTTTTGGTAACTTGTGTCATCATTGTTATTATATTTAAGGAATTTAATGATTTTTCTCTTTTATCTCTTGCTGAACCCAACTATCAGTCAGCAAAAGGTTGTTTAATTTCCAAGTTTTTGTGTGGGGAATGAACATTTTTGTTGGAGTTGAGTTCTACTTTTATTGCCTTGTGGTCTGAGAAGATACAAAGTATAATTTCTATTCTTTTAATTTTCCTGATGATTGATTTGTATCCTAGGATGTGATTGATTTTGGAGTACAACCGTGGACAAGAACATTGTATATTCCTTAGCTTTGGGATGATCTGTTCTGTATATGTCTATTAATCCCATTTGTTCCCATTTAAGTCCTTTATATCTTTGTTTATTTTCTGTTTAGAGGATCTGTCCAGTTCTGTCAGATGGGTGTTAAAGTCCCTGACTATTACGGTGTTATGGCATATCATATTGCTGAGACCAGTCAAAGTCTGTTTCATAAATCTGGGAGCATTTAAGTTGGGTGCATAAATACTTAAAATTGAAATGTCTTCTTGTTGTTTTGTTCCTTTGAACAGTGTAAAGTGTCCATATTTCCCCTTTATTAACTTTAGTTGCTTTAAATCTGCTTGTATCTGAAAATAAGATTGCAACACCTTCTTTCTTCTGATTTCCATTTGCTTGAAATACTGTTTTCCATCCCTTAACCCTGAGTCTTGATTTGTCCTTCTGGGCTAGTTGTGTCTCCTAGAGACAACATATGGATGGCTTATGGTTTTTTATCCAATCAGCCAGCCTGTCCTTCTTCAGTGGTGAATTCAGTCCATTGACATTTATTGAAAGAATTAATAAGTGTGGTGGAGTTCTATTCATCTTATTTTGTGAATGTCTGTTGTATAGTTTTATACTTTGTGTCATTGTAGAAGCTAAGTTTTGACTTTTAGCTACTGAGTGTTTACTTTGCTGGTGGTCCACTGTATTGATCAGTGTTGAGAAAAGGTCTGAGTATTTCTTGTAGAGCTGGTCTTGTGGTGAATTTCATCAGTGCTTGTATATCTGCCGAATATTTGATTTCTCCATCAATTTTGAAGCTTAGTTTAGTGGGATACAGAATTCTGGGCTGAAAATTATTTTAAGAAAGTTGAAGGTAGATGACCATTTTCTTCTGGCTTGGAAGGTTTCTGTTGAAAAGTCTACTGTTATCCTAATTGTTCTGCCTCTGTATGTCAGTAGGTGCTTACTTCTGGCTGCTTGCAGATTTTTTTTTTTCATCTTGACTTTGGACTGGTTCATTACAATTTTTCTTGGAGAGGCTCTATTTGAGTTGAGATGATTCAGGGTTCAATATTCATCTAAACAGTGTGTGTCAGTATTTTTAATAAAACTTGGGAAGTTTTCATTTATGATAGTCTCCCGTAGGGGTTCTATTTTTATGGGACAATCTTCATCCCTTTCAGGAATTCCTATTATTCATGTTTGAATGCTTCATGGAGTCTTGTAGTTCTCTAAGTGACACTTCTGCATTCTCTCTCTTCTTTTTGGCCTCTTTAACTATTTGGGTTAACTTGAAAACTTTATCCTCCAGCTCTGAGGTTCTTTCTTCTTCATGATCTAACCTATTTTTGATATTTTATACTGCATATTTACAGTCTCTGATTGTCTCCTTCATTTCCTTAAGCTGCTCCGTATTCTTTCTATATTCTAAACTGTCTCATCCAACTTTTGGTTCTGTCTTTTCCATTTTCTCATTCATTCCTTTTATCATCTTTATCATCTATATTTTAAATTCCCTTTCTTTCAAGTTCATTAATTTTTTATAGGTGAAGGCTTCTGTAATTGCTCCCTTGTGCTCCCTTGGGGGGAATTCCTCTGTTTTGGTTTGTCATGTTGCCCAAATTTTTCTGTTTCTTCCTTCTCATGTGTTCGTTTTCCTTGTTCACCTCCTTGCTCTCCTTTTTCCTTTTCCCTGCCTCCTTTGCTTCCAACAGAAGTCCTTGCTCTTTTATTTTAATATTTTTATTAAATCATAGCTGCATAGATTAATGCAATCATGGGTACAGTGTGCTGGTTTTATATAAAATTTGAAATATTTTCATCAAACTGGTTAATGTAGCCTTCGTGGCATTTTTTTAGTTATTGTGTTAAGACATTTATATTCTAAATTTTAAAAAATTCACATGTACCCTTATAAGATGAACCATAGGCATGATACCAACAATCACCCTCCCTCCACCCATCCTTCCCCCTCCCCTCCCCTCCCTCTCCCCTTTTGCAATATTGTTGATCTATAGTTGGGTTATAGCTTTCATATGAGCTTTTCAATTAGTTTCATAGCAGGGCTGAGTATACTGGATACTTTTTCTTCCATTCTTGAGATACTTTGCTAAGAAGAATATTTTCCAGCTCCATCCATGTAAACATGAAGGAGGTAAAGTCTGC